>NW_015150630.1:1088794-1091758 GCF_000732505.1 Cyprinodon variegatus | reverse complement strand
AAATCAAGTCCATTTGCTTATTGTTAAAAAAGAAATGGAGGGAATTCCAGTTCAAACCAGTGCATCCATCTTTGTTTTGTCTCAGCATTCCGCCTCTGTTTGATGGGTTGCCATCGTACACGTCACTGCATTTGGTTTGAAACATTCCTGTATAGAGGCAAAGATATTTGCTGGCTTCTGGCAAGATGCATTTTTGGGAGTTTGTGAATCCAAAAATCTCGTGAAAATTAATCTTGCTTGAAAGGTAACAGTTAATGGGCCATACACCAAACTCCACTACTTGCTGAACTTCAGCCGGCTCCTTTATTCCCTGCATTTCATTACTGGACAGACTGGTTAATCCAGGTGTGTCTGGCCAATGATGTTATAGTTACTGAGGTCACACACACCTGGATTAATCTTTCCAGTGAACTAAAATACAGGAAACAAATGCCTACATGATTTCAGATGTGTCTCTGTACATAACAATCAGATCAAATGATTGCATTCCTTACTCAACAGGCTAGAAGTGCTGGAGAGGTCTTTCAGTCACCCAGTTATCGAAGTCAGTGTGTATTTAAGTCAACTTCAGTGTTGTGTAGAGAAGCACCAAAAACATGCAGGGCAGTGGGTGCTGAAGAGCAGGGTTCAAGACCTCTGCTTTATGTGACACATAAAAATGTATAAACCTTCCAAAAAATATATATATATATATATTTTTTTTGCTATTCCTTTTCAGAAGGGTGTAATTTGAAAAGCAGCATCCACAAGGGAGACTTCCTCTCCTAGCCATCACAGTGTTCTTACTGCTGACCCCCTGAAAAAGTGAAGTAACAGGAGTGAGGGGCTGCATTTTTGACACATTCAGTTCAGGCCGAATTGTTTGCTCCCTGACTGTGTGCCCATTTTCACTCAGCATCTTTTGGATCGTTATTGTAGCTTGTCTGTATTTCTGTGCAGAAACCCAGCTTTATGATCACAGCTGGAGTGGCTAACTCCAAGAATGTGGCTACTAGTTGACAGGACCCTGAGTTTTGGGCAGCTGCCTGCAGGCTCGCTCTGTTGGGCAGTCGTACTTCTGGGGTTGGGTCCCGGCCCTGGATCATTGAAGAGAATGAGTTTCTAGTATTGGCCTGACTGTAGCACAGGTGAAAAACTTACCAAGGCTGTAGGACCCATAAAGAGTATACAATTAAAGAAATTGTCTCTGTTAGAAATTATACACATACACAGAAGCGCGCTTAATGATACACAAAGAATCCAAATTACTGAAGGTCATTCAAACCGATTACATCAATTTTTTGAGGTTAATTAAATGTTTAGAAGCCTAGCTTGCAATATCCTTTTTGTAGGGCATAGACATCCTGATACATGTAGACAACGGAATCTCTACATGGTATGCTTTAGATTTGAAGAAAAATAAGCAATTAAAATGAAAACAAAAAGTATTTAATCAATTTTTAGCATTAATGTGTTGGATTCAGTGACACCTTGTGGCCAACCTACAGATAGCAGCTAACTGGACGTCCCTCCAATCTACAATGCTTTTATTTTCTTAATATTCCCGAAAAATCTCCTCAAAAGGCTGAACATGGTTTCTCAAATGAACAGATTTAACAGAAAAATGTTCAAAAATCTCTTTTAAGACATAGAAGTTTGTTAAATATAATTTATGTCAAATTTAAGGGAAATGTTTTTATATTTGCTCTTAAAAAACGATGTAGAAATGAGTAAAAATTTCTTAAATTAAGTGTATATACCTTTAATTTGATTAGGTAAATGAGATAGTTTGCCACAGAATGAGTAAATTTACCCTTAAAATAAGATAATTAGATAGTATGCACTTAAAATAAGACAATGCAATTGTGTTTTCTTATTTTAAGTGTAAATTGTCTTGTTCTTTTGACAAAATGTCTCCTTTATCTCCTCAGTCCAAGGACAAATGCACTTTTCTAGATTTTGATTTTTTTCCAGTGTGCACCTTCCTACTTAAGTCTTATCTTAGAAGATTTATTCCAGGTTGGTCAAAAGGAAAGAATACATTTCTACCTCACTGTCTAAAACTTGTGGCAAGTCTGATGTGTCATAAACTGAGGCACAGCCAGTTATTTCCACGTAGGTAAACACTCAGATGTTCTGACTTGATGAAAAAAAAACAGCAGGATTCACTGGGTCCTGTCGTCATAGGGAGATTGCCAGGCAACTGGAAAAAGATGCAGGAGGAAAGCTTTTGTCAAATAGACCTCATGTTGTCTGTCCAGTTCACAGCAAGCAACACACAGTCAGTTTCACACATTTATGTTTTATTAGGTTGCAGCTGAAATCTGTTTTTGAGCTTTATGTTTGTGTGCATGTATTATTTTCCTAAATAAAAGCTTTAACTCTTCTAACATTATTCATAGATTAGTGTTTCCCTGTTAACAGGAGCTTTTAGATGGATTTGAAGAAAAACTGAAAATAAAATCAATCGTTTTTTAAAATAGCCTCATTGTATAATCATTTCATCCCTAACGACCTTTTGTCTGTTGATCTTTTTTTAGACCTGGTTCCTGTGGATCTGTAAAATCCATCCTCCAGTACTTTCAGGCTTCAAAAATCCTTCTCAGCAGTTTTTGTTGTGCTGCTCTCAGCTCTTTTATTCTGCAAAACTCTGCTCTAAATTATTTCAGACATGGTAAAAGCTTTGCAAGTCTGCTGCTTGGTGAGCAAATGTTTGCATTTGGGCTGCTCAAATTAACTCTGTGTATTGCATTAGGATAAAATAACACAAGCCAGCCTTTCTGCTCACTGCACTGACTGTTCAAGATTTTGTTGCAAACTTTATTCTCTTTAAAGCTCAGAAAAAAAATAAAGGTCTTTAATACATTTTGAAATTTAGCCCTATTTCCTTATTCCACCATCACCTGCTAAGTGGTCCACACTGGTCTTAGTCAGTATAAATTTAGCCGGTACTGGAGAATTGACACCCAAATTGCATTTGTTTAT
>NW_015150630.1:1076339-1088189 GCF_000732505.1 Cyprinodon variegatus | reverse complement strand
AGGGAGAGGATTCTACAACTTAGTTAACAGGGCATGATATCACTTGTTTTTGGTTTGTTTAATATGAGCGAGATGCAGATCATTTCATTTTCATTTAGTTATATTTACAGTAAGTGAAGAACCGCTGAAATAATTTTCAGATTAGAAATAGATTAATTAATTTCACAGGGGAAAAGGAATTACTATAAGGTTAGGATTCGGATTCACTCGATGATAATAACCTAATGAGCCTACTGGCACAATTTGAAGCCTTTCTATGGGACTGATAGCTGCTTATAACGGCCATTTATCGGGATGATAACATCCGATGCGTGGCTGCAAACAACCATTTTACTTTGTAAAAGAAGACTGAAGGAGGAAGACATGAGGTGATCCACAGGTTCTATATATTAGAACGTTTTTAGGCTTCATTTTCACCTGCTGCCAGAAGATTTCACCTAAATAAATATATTGATCTACTAACATTCAAGAAAAAATCCTGTAATATTTTCAAGGTCACAACAGCTGTGGCAAGCTGTTTGATATGTACTAGTTTTACTGAATATGTATTCGTCATATCTGGAAAAAAAAAACATTTTTTATTTGTTTAATTGAAGATTAAACAGAAGGTAGGCTGTGTAGGAAGATCATGTGTTTCCTGCACACATGTACCTATGCTGTGGCCACAAATTGGGAATGAATGTGTATTTGTTGTGCACGCTTTATCGCTTTATTTCCCTGTGTCTATTCCCATGCTCTTTATTCCCGGGCTCTGTAGATTAGTGGCATACAAACCTTTTTGAAGTCTGGCACAAAATCTTCTTGTTAGTCATGAATTGGTAAAAAAAACATTGCTTTTGCCACCTTTTGACAACATGTATCATATTTGATCCATGGGTTTTATTGTCCTCTACATCATTGTGATGTTCTTGAAAAAACGGACTTGTACAGATGGAAACACTTAGTTAACATTTATATTTAGTGAACATTTAGATTTATAAGTCCGTTTTTTTTTTTTTTGTCAAAGTATTAATTTGTCATAATGTCCAATAACAGTCACAGTCTAGTTTTACAATTTTTTTTATTGTTTAAGCTTCAAGGGCTTAATCTGAAACACAAAAAGTTTTATTGTGACATTTTGATATTTAGCCACCCAAATGTAAACTATGCACACAATATTCATAAGATAAAGGGTCACTGTTCTTTAAAGATGCTTGTTTTCTGTAGCTTAGTTTAAAACAAAGTGTACCAAAGTCCACAAATGAATATGTTACTCAGTGTTTGTAAAATCCTGACCTACCTAAATCTGTATTTTTATATATTTATTTTTATATATTTATATATTTATGACTGTAAAGATCTAATCGCAGAAGCTTGAACAACATCAATTATTATATTTTGGTTTCATCAGAGTCTTTAATCATTTGAATATACCTTTATTAGGACAATGTTTCTGTTAGATTGCATCAGGACAAACCTGGTTGAAAGAAAAATTGTCCTAAAAGACCATATGTTGGAGCAGCTTAACCTTGCATCTTCACATTGATCTTCATCCACATTTAGCAGGGCGTAAAATCACCAAAATGTAAAACTATGTTAGTTTGGGGTGTTTTTGTTAACTCTCATATGCAGATAAGAGCTGCTGTGCACAGTTTGAATGAAATCATCCCCTTTGCTTCATTTAATCAACTAACAGCAGCCATATGCTTATGTTAACAGGTACTGGCTCACTAACAACGTCCACATCAAGCGTCCCACCACTGGACTACTCATGTACACGATGGCTACTCGCTTCTGTGAGGAGATACACCTCTACGGCTTCTGGCCATTCCCCCTGGACCCACAAGGCAGGCCAGTAAAATACCACTACTACGACACTCTGAAGTACGAATACACGTCCAGCTCGAGTCCTCACACCATGCCCCTGGAGTTCAGGACCTTGAGCACTTTGCACAGGCAGGGGGCGCTCCGGCTCCACACTGGAAGCTGCGATCTGGACCGAGAAACACAGAAAGATCTCGGCTGAAACTATGGTCCCCTCTGTTGGTACAAAATGTTAATCTTGTTACTGCTTTATCTGATAAAACTTGAAGGAGGAATTGAATGGAAACACTGTCAATTACAGCCTTTTCTATTGTCTCATTACATGTGTTTTTACCTTTGATGAGATTTCTATGGCAACCGATAGCTCTGAAGGGTTCATTTGTGAGCTTCCGTAAAGAGAGCAGATGGTTTGTGTTTTATACCTGGGGCTACAGGTTGGAAGAAGAACTGAGCATGAATGTAATCCGGCTGTTTCAAAGAAAAGATCACTTTAATGCCAATATAAAGTCAATTGTTTTTATTATAGCACAGCAGGAACTTGTGCATAGAGGAAAAATCTATCACCTCTACCCTGCGGTGCTGAATTTATTCAGTGCTATTTGTAAAGTAAGCAATTTAGAGAAAAGGTTAAATGAGAACAAGAGACATAATAGAATGATTAGAGACCAATAAGCAGTTTAGGATCTGCTGGGGCTCAATTCTAATCCCAATGCTGGCCTTTCTGCTCCTGTTATTCCTCAGCAGGCCACAGGGTGGAAGCACTGATCAACCAGGTAGAATGATGTATTAATGTTCTGTGTTTTATTCTGAAAGAGATCAAATGATCTTATCCTTCTTCTCTTTGAAAAAAAAAAAGTTTTTTGTCTTTTCCTAACTTCATATAAAGCACCTTAAAATTCTAGTCATGCATTTGATAGGTTTCTCCTGACAACCAAGCCACTGAATTGCAGCTTGCTATGTTATTTGCACCTCCAGTGGGTATAAAGGAACAGTGCGCCAGCTGTTCACATATAAAAGTTTGCTCAGTCAACAATAAATGTTTCACTCTGAAAATGTGAGTAATGGGAGGTCAAAAAGTTGTTCCTTGTTAGGAAGGAGATTTTAGCATTTTTAAACTGAATGTATCATCGACTTTACTACAGTAAAAGAGTCGCCAGAATGTACTTTAAATTCCTTTTAGCTGAAAAAGTTTTAGTACAAAAACCTTTAAAGATGGTAAAACTTTTTGATCTTTGGGAAATGCTTTTCTAGGTGTGATTTTTTTTTCCTTCTCTAGGGATTTGTAATGAATAACAAGCCAGTATTTATAGAGGTTGATAGTGGTGTTAATATATTTAATTGTAGCTAACACTTTTTGGTGCCTATGATCAAAAAAGCCAATGTTTTACAAGGACCACGTACAGTTTTGTAAATATAAAGTTTCAGGACCAAAATAAAAGGTCTTACATTTTGCTCAAAAGGTGACAGAGACTTGCCATTGTTGTGAATGTCAGATTGTTATAAATTTTGGGTTATTTTTATAGTTTATTTGAAAAGCTCTTTTTTATGGAGTGATTATCATCATGCAACCGTGATGATTACAAAAATACAACAATTTTTATAATAACCCATGTGGGGAATGACCAATCAAGAAGCTCCTGTTGGACCTTTTTAAGAATATTTATGTTTTTTTTTATTTGAATTTGCAAGTGTTACCACTGCCATGCTTGGAAGATGTTTTTTTGATGACTGTTCTTTGGAAGAAAGTTTTAAATCTGAGCTGAAGGACGTCCATGTTGCCCCATTAGGCTATGATGAAGTAAAACTTGCTGTGGAAAGAGGCTTTTTCCTTTGTGGATCTCAGGTTGTTCTTATCAATGTTTTTTTTTTTTATCTAAGGGTGAGAGTTTGGAATTAATGACTAAAAAAAATGGACAACTTCTGGCTGTTTTAACAACACAATGATCCAAAACACACATCAAAATAGATTTTTGCATGTCCCCATTTGTCCCTCATTGAAAAATACTTAAACTATAGCCTTAAAACATCATTACCAACCATATTAATGAGAACTAACCCTGCAAAGAATGTGTTGAAAAATCAGCCAGAAGCTTTATGGTGCAACTTAACTAGGGACATTTATTTCAAATGTATTTGAACCAGAATGAAAATTGTTCACTCAGACAACAGCAAATACTTGTTTAAATGTCCTTTTTTTTTTTTTTAAAGGGAATCCAACAGAACTTGATTATATTATGTTGAATAAAATGGTTTAACCTACAAAAAGAGCTTTTCAAATAAATGATTCAAAGTCCAGGATTAATACCGTTAAAAGCAACAGCATGTTGATGCATATGTCCTCATATTTCTAAATAGTAGTAAATAAACCATGTTCACATTAAAGTGCTAAAAAGATGTGCAAAAATGTTCAACTCTAGGGCTGACATGTTTTAAGTCATTAAGTATTGACTTGAAGGCCAAAACACTTTGTGGCTTAAAATGTTTATACTTTCTTGAAGTTTTGCTTGAGTTAAAGGTTTCTAGCAGCTGTTTTTGTATTCTAGATATGCATCTTTTTTTTATTTCGCTGTAATTGAAAATGCTCCTGTTAACAAGAATAAGCAGAAACATCTGAAGTATTCCAAGACCTTCTCTGCTGCACAACAAGATAAGTCTCATGCGCTCGCAGCCATGTGATTTTCCTCCGTAAAAATGCTGTTTTCTGGGAGTTTTTGAAAAGATGTGACTTCTGGTTTGCATGTTGGCCTTTATTACCCCGCCCAATTAAGTTAAGAATAGACATGAAAGTTGCAGCAGAGACGTCAGCAAACCAGAGCAATGAAAGGCTTATTTGTGAGATGCTGTCTGAGATGTGTAAATATAGAAACATTTGGTGGCCAATGCTGTTAGGGTTAATTAACCCAGAATCTGGAATTTGCAGCAGTTTGGAACGCTTTCTAACATGTCGCTCCCTCTCAGACAGGGATAAGGGGATTCTGTTCTGTTGTTTTTTTGTTTTTTTCCAACATGTACAGAATCTGTAATTTTTTTACTGTTGTCTTAACCTGTGTAGCATTTGTAACCTGTGTGGTATAGCTAATGGATGCTTGAACAGCTCGGTTGTGATGGTGTGAATGTAACACAGAAGACCAAGACCGGGAAATATTCCAGGCTTTTCCCTTTAAAGATTCCACGCTTTAAAAAGATGCGGTTTTCCAGTAGTGTTGTAAAGACATGGAAACTGAAGAAAAGACCGCTTTACACGACACATCTGGGTCGAACTTGTTTTCCAGAAACACTTAAACTGTTTTAACTGCTTTATTTAAATGTCTTCACAGCCACAACTGATTTGTTTAAACAAGAGCAACTCTGTGTAGCAGACGACTCAAACCAATAAAAGTCTATTATAAGCATCTCTACATGATGATGATTTTTCCACAATTTTATTTGTTTAAAAAAAACAACAACAAAAAAAGGGAATACATGACAACTGCAACGGTACAAGCCTGAGAGGAATTTAGCTGGTCAGCAGGTTTCTGGTCATGGAGCCAAAAAATATAATTCAAAAATATCCCAACGTGAGGAATGGTCAAACACATTAATGGTGCTAAAGAAATAATGTACAGTTTGTGAAAGGTAGATGAAAGAAGACACTCAATTCTGCACACATTTTTGGTCCTAAACAAATCAAAAAACATTCAGTCCACTAAATATATGAATTTTCGTAAAAAAAAAGAAAAAAAGAAAAACAATGATCTAAAGAGCTGGCACAGAACTGTGTGGGGCCAAAAGCAGAATTTGATTAGGGACCAAATTCCAGAAAAGAAACTGGAATTCAACACAGAAAAGGAATTTGCCACGGGATGTTATCTGTTTAGTGGTTTATTTTTCTTTCTAAAAACATTTAGAAAAACTGAAATACAAAAAAACCAAAACAAGGGCAGATAGCAGCTTCAGTTGGTTTATCTACGAGATTTAACTGTGAAAACAGCACAGGAAATAGATACGAAACCACCTCTTTCCATTTAACTTAGATTAAAGCTTTACATTACAAAGTGTTTTTAAAGAAATTATCAGGTGTCCAGTTGTGTCCTTTATGATTTTATTAAACAATTAAAAGTAAACAGAATTTTATGTTTTTTTTAAATGACAGAGGACGATTGTCACGTATAGAGTGGCACATAAAAGTTAGTGTTTATATTTTATTATAAATGTAAATCTACCCAGCATTCAAGATATATATTTAGATTCAACATATAGATGTAAGGTTTGTATTTATTAGTTGTAAAATTTAGATACAAGATATAGATTTACCCATAAATGTAACAGTTATATATATAGATATCAGCTCTAGAAATACATTTCATTAATATAGATTTAATATTGACCCATAAAATTTATATTTATATGTTGTGTTTGCAAATAAATGTCTTTTCAAATTCCTTTTCAGAAAGTTTTACAATGTGGGCATCACATTTTTTTGTGTATGCATTGAATATCTCAAGGTGTACCATACCAGGCATAAATGATTGCTGAGTGATTCCCCAAACATGTAATGTATTACAGGCCTTCTTGACACTGTTAATTCCATATTGTTAACGTTAATAAGAACATGAAAATGGTAAATTAATCTTATTAAGTGCCAATGTCTAAAATCCAATGTCTTTAAGCAAGAGATATTCTAAGCACCTCATCCTGACATAGATATCTCCAGAGTATCTGCACTCGGATCTCAACAAGTTTGTCCAGAAAAGGCGACGCCATTTTCAACACTTCCTTGTGCAGTTCTCAGCTTAAAAAGTAGGAAATATTGCATAGAGTTTGTCCAAACTGAGCTGGGTTGTTTCATACGGTCGTCAAAATTGTACTCAGGTGAATGGCTTCCTAGCTTCCTGCAACAGAAAAGCCAGGGTACGCACGATTTGACCTCTAACCCTGGTTTGTAAAATGGGGCGCTGGTGAAAATAGTTGCTAGTCAACACAAAGTTATTTAAGGCTATCCAAGAAACATTTCCTAATTAAATGAGTGGGGAAACTGGACTATATGTAATCAGATAGACATGAACTTAGGTTCTTAAATCTGTCAAGTCACTCGTCCGCTATGATGCTTAGCAATGCCAGCTTATTGGCTTCGTTGTGCGCCTCGTGATTTCACTGACATGAATGTATACAAAACAGAATAAGCTGCAGCTTTTTAAAGTCCGAAATTCTATAGGGGAGTGTTTTTATTCTCAGTGTACATTTTTATTGTAGTTTCAGAAAAAAAAAGATGTGTTTTTATTTGTTTTAGCAAATTATTAAGCAATAACAAAACTAAAGGCTCTTCTGTGGGAAAATATGCTGCAAGCTAAAGGCGGATTTCTTGAAAGGCTCTAGAAAATACCTTTTTTTTATGTACACAAGAGAGATCAGATTTCAGGACCCTAACTGAGAGATGTTTAAATTGTTTTGACTCTGTAACACTGGCAACATGTTGTCATGGTGTTATTTTAACCACTGAACCTACAGCTCCAGCAGATCAGTCCTGGTTAAACAGCTTCAATGACGGCAGACAGCATTCACATTCTCAGCAAACACACTTTAACAGACATCCTGAGGGTATTCTGAAGTCCAGCTTTAAAACACTGACTAAGATCAGCTCGATAGCAGCAAACCAAAACTGAATCTGAAATAAAAAAAATAAAAAAAAACTAACAGTATATATTCACAATCAGATGGTTAGTGGGTAAAACATAAATATAATAGTGGAGCTCACAAGTTCAATTTGAGGTTTGTAGAAACCAACATTTTGTGCTTCTTATCTTTTTAAAACCCTCACTGGCAGGAAATAAATTTGTTTCCTTTAACCTCCAGCTTAGATCATAATACATCAGTTCAGGGTTGAACAAGATCCAAAGATTAAAGTCATAATGAAGAGGACAGTTTTTTAGAAAGGATAACTCCAAACCATTTCAAGTTTGATGGAGGAGTTCCATCCATATGATGTCTTATTTAAGAAACACTGAGCAAGTTATCTAGATAGCGTGATGAAACAATCCTTGCATTACAGTAGACAATGACATCTGTTCATTTGCAACGCAGGTAAAACACAAGCTGCAGAAGTCGTTGGCATGACGACACTTTGATGGCAAAATCACTGACGTTGGGTTGAGGTGGAAAAAACTGTTAGAAAGACAACAGTTGTCCCAAGTTGGATTCACCTGCAATCAAAAGGAGAAAAGCTTGTTAGTCTTAGAGGTTTGCCGTCGTAACGCATAAAGAAACTAGAAGGAAGTAAGTTCCCATCTGATTTGGAAGTCAGGAATGTCAGGTAAACAGGACGTCATGTCTTCCCCTCAGGAAGTGCTTTGGTGTGCGCGAGAGTTAAGGAACAATCGACATACGGAAGGGTGAAACCTAAAATCAACATTGTAGCTGTGCTAACGCTTTAAAGGAAACATGTTTCTTTGATTGCATGTTCAAAAAGCTGACTTTTATGGTTCTCATGGGTTACAGTAATTTTCCGAACCCCCTTTGTGTCGTTAAAAGTTTTTACACAGTAGAAACAGGAGGAGGTCGAGCTGCTTTAGTATGTCAGGAATCTTATCTGCAAAGTTTTACAGACAAAGTACGAGCTGCTTTACATGCAAACAAATTCAGCTTTATGTCCACAGTGATAACACAAGCAGAAAGAGGCAATGAGTACATGCAAAACTAACACAGTAGAAATTTAATCTGGGGTTGTCTTTAAGTTTACTTTTTGGGAGGAGCACAGGAATCTCTCTTCATAGCCTTTACAGCTCTGCTGCTTTTCACTCCTTTAGTTCCACCACCAGCAATTCTTTTATTAAATAAACCAGTTTGCTTTTATCAAAGTTAGACAGTGCGGTTAAAAGCTGAAGACTGTCTCTGGTTAGTTTTTAAATGAACAGCATGCTGCAACAACATGCTGCATGTGTTTGGTCTTCTGAAAGAAACAGACCTGTATTTGACATCAAACAGAGTGGAGTCATCCTCGTCGTCGTTCTCCTCGTTCAGAGGAGCCATCTCCACCCGCTCTGCCGGTGTGGTAATTATGTCGTATTTTCGTGTTTTCCTGATTTTTCGGCCAGATCTACAGAAAGAAAACAGAAGAGAAGAACTGAAGTGCTGTGGTCGCTCTGAGTTGTTAGTTTTCTTGAGTTCTAATTCAGATTTATTAAAAAACTGTAATTTTAACTTGATTTAAGTCAAAAATATGTAAAATTCCTAAATTATGAATGGATATTGACCTAATAAGATATAGAATTTTAGTTAAACCCAATTGAATAGAAATTTCACTTCATGCAGCTATATTAAAATATTTGAATCCCTTTCCTGTTTTTTATTTCATACTTTTCTGTACCCCCATTAAAACACGCTGGCCCCTTCCTGGCCCCCTGGTACATTTGGTCTAAAACCACTACTGGCTAAACCAGACAGCATATTGTTATTATTTTTCTTACTTATAGAAAAACATAGCTAAAAAGGCTTTAGGTGATTGTTGTACCAACGTAAGACCAATAAGTCTTTCAGCATTTTTTTAGGAATCTTAGCCTTTTAAGGCCCGCCAAGATAGTTAATAGTTACAGTTTATAAACATTTCTATTTTTCTGGAGTAACACAATGTTGCTCCTCCCTGATCTGCAGCTGGGCACTGCTGGTCAGCTGGCTGAAAGAAGTCTACAAAACATTTCCCTCATTCACATAGTAACATATAATTGGCTTTTTTGAAAGGTTTCAGGAATGAAGGACACTGAATGTATGGGGTGGAACTGGAAGGAGATTTATATCAGAACTCTTATCAAGGTTTGTTTTGTTAATTTTCTAACACAATGATGCGACTAAAGACCCATTTTTTTAATTTGAACTCATATAAATGATTTAATCTTTGCCATTATTTTCATACAGCTGTGTAGCTGTTTGTAGTGTTTATTATTTTATATAAATTCACAGATATTTCTGTTAAGCATTTAGATTTAAGAACTTTCTTTATGCATTTTAGCATTTAATTTTTGTTTATTTCATCAGTTCCTAGTCTTCTATTCTATAGTTACTCAGATTGTATTCAATGTGTTCTATTTTCTTAGTTTGATCACTTTTATTGTCTTTTATTTATAACCACACAGCTTTATTTTTTTACTGTACAGCACCTTAACAAATAGTAATATTAAAACAGGTTACTTTGTTTACTTAAATTACAAAGTTTGTCTTCTTTTTCACATTTGAGAATAATTTTTATTCTAATATGATGAGAAGTTTAAATAATAATTTAAGAGCAAATATAATCCCAATGGCTGCTAAATTACAAAATATGTTTGCAGAAGCTGCATAAATTTAGTGAAATTGATTTGACAAAATAAATCTTAAGCTTAACATGAAAAATAAATGTAGATTATATATCAGAGCATCATATCAAACAGCTACATTAATAGTATTTAAATAAAGCTGTTCACTATAACCCACCTGATCACTTTGATCACCAGGCATGTGATGAGGACAGCTGTCAGCACGCAGATCAAAATAACGACGTTTTTTAGAGTTGGCAGGTAAGTCATCAAAGGTGACATCGGGGATCCCAAAGCATCTTCCGTGGCGTTTTTACTCGTCACTCCTTCATGGATGACGGAGGTGGATGTTGAGTTTAAATGTGTCGCAGTTGAAGGAGTCAGCGGTTCGCCGCTGATGCGCCAGAGAACAGTTACACCTAAAGCCAGACTGAGCGTCAGCGACATGCTGCCGAAATGATGACTGTTTATAAAGAAGTGACAGACTTCAATAGTTCCTCCCAGGCAGCAGCTGCCACATTATCCACTCAGTAAATTGCTCTATTTACACCACAAGGCGCAAAGGGAGACGCAAGGATCCATATTTGCGCACATCCAGGGTTCTCCTATAGTGGTAAACTGCAGCAGCTGCCAGAAGGTGTCCTCCTGTAGGTGAGTCAGAGCAAATCCTTTCTGGAACTGCGTGAGGAGATGAGGGGATTATCCGCCTCCGGAAGAGCTCTGCGGTCTGGCCCTCTGCTCCCGAGCAGGGGCTGGTGCTGCCTTCAGGTCGGTCACGTACATCCTAGCTTCTTCTGAGCTGCTGCCGCCATGAGCTGTTCCTTTTTTTTCTTCTTTTTTTTTCTGCAAAGCCATAAATCCTAATGTCATTGATGAAATTCTATATTTACTAAGTTATCTATTCAATTATTTTAATAAAAATGGATGACAGTTGTTTATATGCTGATGAAGATTTCAGTCATCCAGGTAATTGTCATTCCGTAAAAGTAAAAAAAAAAAAACAATCCACTGGACTTGGTTTCCAAGGTTTGAAGACGTTCACTTCCCCTCCAGTGATACTTTATTTACATGAAATATCTCAGGATGCAAACACATATACATAGGCCTATATATATTTAGATGTATTTGTGTGTGTTTTTGCATCTTGAGATATTTCACGTAAATAAAGTGTGAAAACTATTAGCAGGTTGCCTGCAGCCAGCTGATTGGTATTAGAAGGCAGGATGGTAATCTGGCTGAACTGACTGCAATGATGTTTTCAGGTGGACTTTCTCATTTAAAAACATATTAAAACTAGGCTACTTTATTCCCACTGATCACAGCAAATATAGCTGCAAGGCAAAGAAAAGAAAGGATAGAGTAGCTCCACCCAGCAGCAGACGCGATTTTGCTGCGCCAGCTGCGTCCGGTGTGAACGTAGCATAACTGGTACAAGCAGCAAAAATGAAGCAGCAGACGCGTGAAAGTAGCATTACGATGTCGAGCGGTTGAAGTTCCTTTGTCAGACCTCCCGGAATAACAGCAAGCACTGCGTTCATTTGTTTCACCATGTTTTTCACATCGGCTGTGAGATGGGCACGCATGGAGTCACAGATTAACAGCGATGGTGATGCGTGGAAAAAACCACCTGGTCTCCGTTCTGCATAAAACACAAACTTGTTCTATTATACACAATCCATGCCCACAATGCCCCTTTAACGTTCTCATGGTGGTCTCAACAACGTCCGCAGTAACAACACACATAGGGCGCACCGCACTATAGGGCGTGCCGCACATTTTGAGG
>NW_015150630.1:1043940-1076044 GCF_000732505.1 Cyprinodon variegatus | reverse complement strand
TATATATATATATATATATATATATATATTTATATATAATTTTTTATTTTTTACCTTTAAACTGTGAGAGGGACAAGTCTGGGGCAGCAATAATGCCTCAAAACAGACAAACACATGCCATTCATCAGGAAACCGAACAAACTTATGTATTGCAAAATCTCTTTTTTTTCTGCCAAGTGTTTATTTACATATATTTTGGCTAAGTACCTGTTTCAAAAGAAGGACCTCATCCTTTTGTGAAAACTGCTTCCCAAAGGATTTCTATAGTGATCTTAGACTTTGGTCTTCCACTAGGATCCAAATAAAGGGATTTCTTTAATTTTAACTTTGTAAGAGTGGAAGCACAGACACAAAAATGTTTATAAAACATGTTGCTATTGTCTTTATGGAGTTTAGATAGTTGAAACATTCCCAATTGGGTTTTTTCCTTGTTGTGCTATTTTCTGCTATAACAGATGTGGGTATAGGTCATTTTATTTTATTTATATATCTATTACATGAATAATGTTTTGAACTGCTGTCATATTTATGTATTACTATATTAAAAACTCCATCATTTTTAACTCTCCCCTCTTTCAAGCTTTATTTAGATTTCAGCAAACACATCCTGCAGGGCTTTGGGACTATATTTTTGTGTAGCCCACATGTCTGTAAATGTTAGAATTATCTAAACAATTGTTAACCACCTGCAGATAAGAACCTGTCACATCATCTAAAGTAGGCTGTAATAGTACAGAACAAAGAAATATTTCTTTGGCACCCATGATGTTACAATTGATTTAAAATTAACAGAGGTATTACTGTAGCATAAACCTTTAAATTGAAAAAAAAAAAAAGATGACCAGCTTTGATTTTTAATGTTCAAAATCACATCAATTACTTTTGTGTTATGTAACATGTTTTAAAAGTGAAGCATTCAGAAATTTCCATTTTCTTAAAGTGCAGCAGTGGTCAAATGTAAACATTGTGGGAGAAAAAACATTTACAAAAAACACATTGATATGGTCAGTTTGATGCAGAGTCTGTGTTTTTAAAATTCAGCTGCCTGATGGTGGTGGGGGAGAAACTGTTTCAAAATCTGCTGGAGCTGCATTGGATGCTACGAAGCCTCTTCCCAGAGGGCAGCAGGGAGAATAGTCCATGATGGGGGTGTGAGGGGTCAATGATAACGTTACGGCTCGAGATATGCAGCGCTGGGATGGAATGTCTTTTATGGAGAGGAGTCCTTGGCCATTTTGTTTTACAATACCTCACTAGGCTGTCCAGAGTTCAATGCAATCCTTATATTATCTGCCTTTAAGCCCACCACTGATTTATAACAACATTTCTATATATATAAAAGAAATTTGAGTTTTTTGTGTGGAGAGACATTTCTTTGTAGTTTTTGTCATTTTTTAAAATGCTGATTATTGATCAGTGGGTAAGGCCTACCAAATTTCTATATTTCTGGTAAAGTTTGTGAGATTTTCATTCAAAATCTTGCGCTACATTAAACAGTTTGTGTTGCTATGCATCGTCCCACAGCATCACAGGTCCTTACCATACTAAAGTGTATGCTTTTTTCTCTTGGGACACAGTCTCCTTTATAAGAGAGGCCAATTGTATAAACAAAAACAATAATAATACAATCAAGAGAACAATATAATACTGACAAAAAAACAGTAATAATACAATCTGCTCAGTACTTATTCATTTAATATTTATAAATATAATACAACAGAAGAGGATTCACTGAAAACAAGTAAAATCGAATCCAGACCTACCGTATGCATGGATCCATTTTATTAAACTTTTTGAGGTTGCTTTTCCACATATTTGTTCTCAGTATTGTTAGCAAACAAAGGACACAGCATCCAAACAGCTTCTCAGAAAACCTGTTATGCTGCTCTAGTTTGGTTTTGCTTTTTATTTTCACTTCTACTCTCATTATGTGTGTGAGATATATTTGACATCAACCAGTAAAAAATTAAGGTTGCAGAAATAAAACAGTCCTATGTGTGTCCTATGTTTAAAGAAACAGAAAGTTTTGGGTTAGCAATAATAGGTTCCAGCAATTTTATATCAACAGAAAGAAGCAGGTACTGTAGGCCTAACATTAATTGCAAATCGGATGCATGTGGGATTTGTTTCCCCACTCAAAAAAAAAATTAAAGGCTGAATTAAAATATACTCAGTGTGACATTATCCTTACCCGGAAAAATGTATGTATTTTTAAAGAATTTGAAACAATTCCATTAGAGATTCCTTTGTCGTTTATAGACATATTTGTTTTTTGCTTTACAGTATATTCTTTCCTACATATTAGAAACATCTAATAAAAATGTTAATGCCTAGAGATAGTATATTCCAAAAGTATAATTGATAAATAAAATAAAAACATAGTTTTTGTCATCAATGACGGAAAAAAGGGAAAAACACGCAAAGTTCCTTAAAACTCTTTCTAAACTTCAGTTCAACAGCTTTTTAACAAATTTCCGACGGCATCTAAAGGCACCATGGGACTGACTACATGGAGACAGCAGCAAAGCGCTGCACTGACGGTGACAACTATTTAAAAAATCCTAGGAATCCATTGATGACCTGAGCCTGTTTTCTGAACAGTGTTAGATAATAAATATTTAGTGTTTATTGGATTTTCCAATTCAAATTTCACTTTTTGTAAGCATTGCTGCTTTTAATATTTAACCTACAATGTAACCACTTTTGGGATCAGATCGGTGGCTTTAATTTTAATAGGAACATTATTTTCAGGTTTTAATTCAGATGTTTACGTACAGAAGCACATGGGATAGTTATTTTTGTCTAAATACAATCAGTGCGCATAAAAGGAAAGGACAAAAATAAGGGTTATTTTCTATCCATGCCACTAGGTGGCAGCAAACATGGACTTTCAGCCATCATCCTGTTGGAGCAACTTTAGATATAAAATGACTACATTGGTTTTTGTTTATTTGTTTTTTCATTTTAGAAATCCCCCCTAGTTTAATTCTATTAAGCAGAATTTAGAGAATTATGGGTTGTATCTTAATATCTTAAGTAAATATAAAGATTTTCACCTACCACCATGTTTTCCGGGGCCTTTCAACTTTGTTGTGATATATTATTATAGCAACTGATGCAGTTTAACAATGCATTGCATAGAAGATACACTTTAGAATCTAGAATTTAACTGTATGGAAAACACTGTAGGAAAATGTATCCATTCAGATTCTTAAAGTGACCCAAACATCCAACAATATACCCAGCAAAAGTAACAAAAAGCCTTAATTTAAGTCAAAACTGTGTTCCTAATATGGACCAATGTCAGCAGCTATTCAAAGTAATAGTTTCAGATGAGCTGAAGAACCCTGCACCCAAGCCCTGTGCTATTTCTGTGGTATTCTTACACATAACACATAAAGACACCTACCCAAAAATCTATCCATTGTGTTATGAAAATACAAAATGTATATATATATATATATATTATAGGTAGTCCTTTCTGTGCTAGAATGATTTAGCCTGGTCACATTAAGCATTCCCATTAGGGAAGCCTACTTCTTTTCGAACATGTGATTGGAGCATGGATAAGCTGGTTAACAGATCCATGGTAGGTAGAAGACTATCTATCTGCCAGCTTCAGTTTCTGTTTGAAGGAAATTAATATTTTAAACAATGAGATAATCAGAATGTGTTGCATAATTATATTTTATCCATAAATGCTATGTCGGCCAACTTGGCATAAGATTAGGATCTCTAACATGCGAAGGGAAGATAAGGATTATCTTTTTCCCAGACTACATGCTGTTAGTGGGTGGGTTATATAAAGCAGGAAGTGAAAATCCTGTCTTCAGAGGTGCAATGATTAACCAGTGTTGATGTTTGACTTATCTGACTGTGCATCTCCAAAATGGAAGCTCTTTTGTTCCCAGTTGCCATAGTCCACTTACGGCCATCTGTGTTTTCACAAAAGAAAGAGTGATAAACACCTTCCGGGGTCATTGGAGGTCAAGGTTTACCGTTGCATGATGATTAATGATTAATGTCCCATGATTCAATGGACAAGAAGTTTATGCTTCTTCTGACAGAAAGGAGTCAGATTACTGCCACACAAGGCTAAAGCCTCCTGCTTACCACTGAAAGAACAACTAGATGACAGGGCAAAGGAATGAGGGGACTTGAGCTCTGATACTTTCAAAATGTTTGTATTCATCTGAGTAAATTTGAAATTTAAGTTTATTAATTGAATTAAAAACAAAGGCATTCATTTAGTCAGTTTTGCAACAGTACCCTTGTTTTAAACCAGGCATGTGAGATATATTCAACTGAAATGGCTTCCAGATAAATGATTTGTAAAGGGTCAGAGTCAGACCAGAGTTGACGCCCAAGAATACAAACCTGTCTGTTGTCTTTCTATTTGCAGTATGCAAGGCACACCCTTTTGCAAAACACTTCAGAGCTTTAGTAGAGAGATAAATGATTGCATTTCCGTCATCCGTTTTAGAGGAGACGTTTCCTTATAGGTGGCAGCATGTGCTGCTGAGTCATATGAGAGGGAAATATTTCACAGTACGTTTGAAATGTTAAGACCAACTTGTGGTTAAAGTCTACGATTCTTAAAGAAACTGCAGCTAAATGACTGTTAGAGGTGTATGGACCACACTGGAAAAAATGTTTCCATTCACATACTTAAAGTAACGCAAATATACCCCACAGAACTCATAAAAAGCCTTTATTTAAGTCTAAACTGTGTTCCTTAGACGGACCAATGTCACTACAAGCTATTCAGAGTAGTAGTTTTAGATAAGCTGAAGAACACTACACCCAAGCCGTCTGTTATTTCTGAGCTCATTCCACTAGTGGTGTCAGTGTTCATGCTGATTTTGCAGGGCGCTGCTGTTGCCAGGCTGAGGATCTTTTTAAAGAAATCTTCCACCATGCGGAGCATGCGCGTCTTCATGTTGCTCTGATTGGCCAGCCATGGGGGAGGAGAAAATTCCAGGGGGCCTTCATACACTGCTAAACAAAGGAAGCACTGACTGATCAGCCTAAGTTAACCAAGATTTGGGGTCATTTTTTCTCCCTCTCTCTTTCATAGGACTGTACAGATTTTCTCCCTGAAAGGTTGCTTTCAATAAAGTGTCTGTTTTGATATGAGAGTATTTGCTTTAGGTCTGTTTGATTGTTTTTTTTTTTTTTTTTGTTAATTGCAGAAGTATTTCCAGATTTCAGGTCATGTGTTGCACATAGAAACATCTGGATCAGCTCCCAGGAACTGGTCACATGCTGATATTTAAAAGCCAGAATGGATGTAAAACTATTCAAATAGAGATCAGGTCAAGGGAAAATCAATATCAGCTAGGACAGCTAGAGCAGTCCTGACCATAAAAGATCAGACTAAAATACAGACATAAACTGCAAGCAGGGGGTATCAAGAAAATCTCAGAGTAATAGTGACCAATTAGCAAAGTAAATAAAGGTTGATTCCTGATTGATTATAGCAAAATGTTTGTTCTTTACACAGTAAGCAATTATTTGTGCTGCCAAAAACATGGGGAACTCAGTCTGCAATATTTCGATCAAAAATGACTCAAAATGACTGACTGAGCAACATTCAGAAGTGAGAAATCTAGAGATAACTGTTCTCCCTTTAAAACCAATGAGGTGGTTAAAGCTACGAGGACATTTAGAACACTGCAACATACTGTAACTCTAGAGGGTTGAAAAAGAAGGTTAAATTAAATGAAAACTTCTCTTTAATCAAACCAACACCTTCTACTTATGTATCATCTAGTGATTCCTGACCAAGTGTGCAGAACTGAAGCTCAGGCTGGAGATACTCTGGACTGATTCCCTCATTTAACCAATTCTTCCTGCTTTTTGTATGAGAACATAAGAGTTTTATCTCTTTTTTCTTCCATTTACTATTCATTTTACTTCATTATACAACAATGTACTTATTTAATAAGTTTATTTTATTTCTGATATTAATATACATAATTGAATTAATCATAACATCAATGGTTATAATAAAAATGGGCATTGTTATCTGAAAAAGTTTAATTAAGGGGGTTATTGCTGCTGGTCAAGCCCAAATAACTTTAGGCAACCTCTGTTTGGTTCATGTGATTTACTGAGGCCATATAGCCAGATTACTTTAAGGTAGACTATAAGCCAGAATTTACATTTCTTTTTAAATCATTGCTTGTTATAATATTTAAAAAAACGCTATGTCAGGAACTTTCCATAGGCACAGCATAATTTCACACCAGAAAAACAAAGGTGAAAAATTTAAAAACTACAACACTAACATGGGTAGAGAGTGACAGCGAGAAATGGAGGAAACCCTTTAGTCCAAAAGAGTGAGAGTTGGAAACAGCACACTGAGTTAGTAACCAGGTTTACTGAATACATAAATAAAAAGAATAATTAGAATTGTTTTTGCATTTGTTATGGTAAATGATCTGTACTTATATAACGCTTTTTCAAATCAGGAGACTTGACCAATGCACTTTACACCACATTCAGTCATTCACACGCTGATGGTGGCAGACCACATTGCAGCCACAGCTGCCCTGGGGCTCACTGACAGAAGTGGGGCTGCAGTACACTGGCGCCACCGGGCCCACTGACCACTTTCAGTATACAATGTGGGTGGAGATCTGGGGGAGTGCCGGCCTAATCGTTAGGGCATAGAGCTTGGAATTCTAAGGTTGTGAGTTTGAAACCCAATCCCACAGACTGTCACTCTTGCTCTCTGAGCAAACCTATAACCTCCGATTGCTCCCCGGGCGCCCCACAATGGCAGCCCACTTCTCCTCCAAGGGGATTGGTTAAATGCAGATTTACATTTGTCCAATGTGAGATCAATAAAGTTCAACTTATAAAGTGTCTTGCCCAAGGACATAACATTGAAAGCCGGATTCTGGAATTGAACCATCAACCCTTCGATTGCAAGGCAAATTCCTACATCCGACATCAATGTGACTGTTTTTTATTTATTGAATAAATAAATAAAAAAATTCACAATATGTACTGTAGACCTACATCGATTTGACAATAGAAAACACTCAAACATCCCAGAAAAAAATCAGTTGATGTAAATTAATTTATAAAGTAGCAAAAGAAACAAAAATATGAGAAGACAGAGGAAAACAGCCCAAATGTGTTGAATCACGTTGTTGTTTTTTCAAAAAAACAAAACAAATTGAGATGATGAAGATAAAATTACCATCATAAAAACTACCAGAAGAGATGCCTATTTAATGGCATGTTATCAGGATTAAAAAAAAACAAAAAAAAAAAAACAAGGATGCTCTATTTGGATCATTCATGATGCATAATATACTTTGCTAGTGCAGGTTGAGTTGTCAGAATACCTGAGAATTGGACAAGATTTACAGGGTATTATTTTACGCTGCAACTTTACATATAAAAATAAAGTCAAACAAAGTACCAAAAACAGTATTATTTGAATGTAATATTCTTTAACCTAAAGAAAAAGATGATTCAAAATTTCTTTTGTAATTATTATTGCTTAGGCTATTTGGCATTTTACGGAAGAGGATTAGGGCCGCTGAAAAAACAAAAAAAGTTAACAGATTTTTCAATTTTATTTCAGTATAATATGAGAGAAAAGTCAGAATTCTGATTTTTTTTTCTCAGAATCCTGACTTTAATCTCAGAGTTCTGACTTTTATCTCAGAATTGTGGATCTTAATGTAGATGGGCACCATGAAGGAAGAGATGTGGGAGCACTTAGCTTCACTGACAAAGATGGGAGTTGTTTGGGAGGGCCAGTAACACAATGGTTCAACATGACGCAATTAGGCACCTTTTTACATTTCCGAGGGGTCCCTGGTGATGCTATTTCATTAATAGAAGAGGAGAACATCATTAAAACAAGAGAGCTAATCTCTCAAATAGACATGGCTACAGCTTGATGCTAACACGTTTGTTAGCTGTCAGAATTCAGTCAAAATTCTGAGAAAAAAAAATCAGAATTCTGAGATTAAAGTCAGAATTTTGAGATTAAAGTCAAAATTCTGAGATTAAAGTCAGAATTTTGAGATTAAAGTCAAAATTCTGAGATTAAAGTCAGAATTTTGAGATTAAAGTCAAAATTCTGAGATTAAAGTCAGAATTCTGAGACAAAAGTCAGAATTCTGAGATTTAAGTCTAAATTTTGAAATCAAAGTCAGAGAAAGTAAGAAAAAAAAGTTAGAATCAGTATTCTGAGATTTATTTGAATTCTGACTCTTTTCCCATATTAAAATGAAATCATATTTAAAAGTCAGTTAACTTTTTTATTTTTTCAGTGGCCCTAATCCTCTTCCATAGAATTTTGATTGAAAAAACTATTAAAATATAAATTAAAAGCTTGATTTTCTGTATTCTGCTCAGGTGCAAAACATAACATAATTTTGTCATTTTATATATTAATATTATTTTATAATTATTCATTTCCCCCCTCTTTTTTCACTGTTAAAACGTGTATTAGGTCAGTAAACTTTAGTTTCTGGGTTGTTTTCTGGCTCCATGAGTTGCCTGTAGCTGGATTGGGCTGTTAAAGGAAGTGGGGTTGTTTTGGCTTTACTGTACGCTGAGAGGAAAGTGGGCAGAACCGTTGAAGGATATGATCGCAGGCAGAGGCGGAGAGGAGGACAGACACAGAAGAGGAGCGAGGCGGGAAGGACGGCCAACATGGAGACCGCGACGAAGCGGCTGGAAGATCCACCAAAACGACCAAAATCACCCAAAAATGCGTCTGAAACCATCGCAGACAGCGGGGGGTAGCCGAAGCTGACGAAATGGGTAAGAACTTGGAAGAAATTTCGCATTATTAGACGAAAAATACGAATCAAGCGCGCGGCAATATGGTGGAAAGAAAGACAGTTAGGCGCAGTGTTGTAAAAATGGCCATGGTGTGCTGTCTGCGAAGAATGGAGAAAATCCTTTTCATGCTGTTTAAAGCTTACAGTTATGTTTTAGTTTATAATTTTTACATGTTTGCCATCAGTGTTTTGAGCTAACTCTGTTCATGTGTGGACGAGTATGTTTATTCTTCAAGTTTTTCGAGTTATTTTAACCTACGCATTTAAAATTTGCTTTGTCCTTGAGAGGGCAAAATGCCCTTCTCTGGTTTTACTCGATAAAAATAGCCAAATTATCTTTATGTTTCGTTTTTAAACGTTGGAAGGATATCTGTTGACACCAACACAATAACCTAATGCACATTTTTGTTTATTTTCTGTTTATTCAGTTTTTGTGCTTTTTCATCGAATTGGAAGTGACTGAAAAACAATAAAAATAAAATCCTTTTAAGTGTATTCATTTCACTGAAGATTCAAATACAACTTGTAGCAGATTTTTAATAAAAGGGCTTTTTTAAATAACACTTCGTCATTTTAAACAATAGTAACCTATTGTAAGAAGGTATAAAAAACGTTAAAATTGACTTTTGATACTAATTGCTTCATTTTAGACCTCACACATAACATTTAACTAGATTGTTAAGGTAAATGTTCTTTATGTTATAAGAGCTTAGATATATGTCGAAATACAAAATAGGGTGTTGGCTTTTAACCCTTTGAGATACTGAGTAGAGATGTAATATGATTATTTACATAATCTTTTCTTTTTATAGGTGCATTACTTCTTTAATGCATGTATAGAAAGAATATGAAGTCAGAAATTCTTAATAAACTTATGTTAATATGAAGGAAGATCTAATGCATGGGAAAAAAAATATATTGTCTTAATTTCTGTTTTATGGGTAGGAATTTTTAAACATGTAGTTTCAGAGACAAACATTGTATTGAATTATAACAATTCTTAAATTACCTATTTGATTTAGGCAATACTTTCAAATCCAAAGGATTAGTACCACCCTGCACATAGACAAAATGTCGACTGTAGGCTGTTCTGAAATGGGTGTCATGGTTTCAGGCAGATTTACATGGATTTTGAACCACTAAAACACTCAAAAATCAAACATTTGATTGACTACATATGCAAATACTTGCTCAGTACTTATAATTCCTCAAGCAGTTAAATATAATTTATGTTTGGGAATATGAAGAATATCCCTATAACATGTTTTATTGGAATCATTATTTAGGACTTAGCAGAAATTAATTGCATAGCTAATCGTAATTATGCTTTGTTTTTTTCCGCAGTGATCCACTCGGTTTCGCAGAGTGCGTGAAAGAAAGACGGTGGTTACGAGTATGGAGAAAGGTATGTTTTATTTGAAGTATATATTTGTGTGTGTGAGTAACCAGTAGGGTGTGCTGTTGTCTCCTGTCTTTTCTGAATTATTATGTTTCTATTTTTAGGGCTAGCCACCAGCAACTGAAGAACTTTGAAAGATTCATTCAGCAGTGGGAATCTGTAAGTATTACTTTTAATTGGTATTAAAAAAAAACGTTAGAAGATCGCATAAATGTTATTTCTTTGATATGTTAATAACTTCTGATTTAATGTTAGTATCAGTTAGAGAAAGAAATGAAAGATGTAGCGAAGGACTAGTTACTAATTAAAGTATTTAATTACAACCAACCTAAACCTAGTTAGCATACATACGGTCTAGCATGAACATAGGTTCACTTGACTATAACTATTTTATAACAGATGATTGTATTTCAAACCATAACGTGTGCCCCCTTTCGACAGAATGAACAGGAACGTATTTTTCAATAGCCCCTTTTCAAAGTTCGCTTCCACCATTACTTCGCTAACTAGATTAAACGTGTACGACTTCGGTTACGCATAGTAAACAATGGTGCATGTCGCATGATAATTTGTAACTAGCATAATGGATCCAAAGTTTATAAGATGCATTAACTATAATTTAGTAATGCCCCCCCACTTCACAACTACTGAACAAACTGCCATGTAACCTGGATCCCCCTAAGTGAGACTGCAAGCCATAATAATGACGGAAAGTCAACTTCGCTACCGGATGTCATCATTGGCAATCAACATCTGACCTGATGGACTAATGATCATTTTTATTGATGCCTGTACATTTGTTCATGTCTTTAAAATAACTAGCTAGCCTATATTTACCAATATTAATTACAATTAACCACAAATGACTAGCTTATATTTTAGATTACCAATAAACTGATGTAAGAATTTTTTCAATTGTAGTACAGTTTCATTCTGAAACACAATGACGGGGTGGACTTGTACGTTTTTTTTTTTTTTCAAAAGGCTCTCGCCTTAACATTTTGTAGTATAAAGTCCTATTCACACAATTTTGACTCTACATTTGGACCTCCCACTACCTTATAAATGGCCTTAAGGGTTCATTATGCGTAACACACAGACATACCGAAAATAAAACGCCACACTACGGGTTGTGGAGTTTTTCCACAATGTGTTGATATTGATTATATTTATGAGCTACATCACGGGATGTATGTAGACTTTTACATTCGAGAAACCTCGCCAGCGGAGCTGCTGCTTGTTCGGCGTGCAGATCCGTCCGCGTAATTGAAAATTTTCCTAAGTGGTCCGTGCGCAATATCTGTGCGCAGAAGGGATTGGGAGCCCAAAACGACGTAATTTGGCCGCGTGGATGCCGAGAGCATAAACCAAGCTCCACTCTTTGGCTATCAATGTTCGCGCAATAATAGTACTTTTACGCAATGCCATGTCCTGGGACAACCTATACAGTGACAAGAATGCTACTGTCTGGCAGTCTTTGTCACTGAATCTCACAATGAATACACAATTAATACAGCTATGTTGATAGGATAACCCCCCCCCAACACACACACATTCACACCTACCCACCAACTCTGCTCTACGAGTCCCTTCCTCACCAATCCAAAGGTAGAATATTTATAAAACTAAAATCAGTTCACGTAATTTTGCACATTACACATTACTATGCAGTACAAACAGTGTTGTAGTTCAAGATTCACCCATCCTAAAATGAAACTTGGGTTGCCCCTAGGGGTGTCCTGATACAACTTTTTCATTTCCGTCATACCCGCATTGCAACTTTCAGTATTCACCGATACTGATGTTGCGCCGATACAATATCATCATTAATCATACATACTTTTATTACGTATAATGTCTAATAAAAATATTTGATTGAGTTATATTTCTCATAGTGGAACAGTAGTCCACAACAGCTGGTATGAGGAAAAACCGACTTGTTTGTTACTCACCAAAGAGTTACATAAACTTTAAACAAAGGCAGATAGAAACAGGGCATTTTTATCTGCTTTCTAATATCTGAGATTTCAGAGGCAGGCAGATATATGCTGCATTTACACTACTCTGAAACCGATCTGTGGCGAGTTCGAATCCAGCTTGGATCAGTTAACCGTGCCAAGCTTGGTTCTTACGTCCATTTACACATCACACTAGCACGGTTCCTCGCCTCCTTTTGGCGGTCCTTGATACTACAGCTCTCAAGGCAGTAATTACTCAAACAAAAATGGTGGCGCCCATAACATTCAGGATATAGGCCTGATATCGGATAGGAAAGTGCTAGTGGCCTTAATCATGTGTGACACCTGGGTGTTGTTTTTTCAAACTTGATTTTAACCCATTGATCTCCATAGGTAGTGTTTTCTTTTGCCCAATTTCTTTTGCATCAATCAAAAGAATTTGTATGTTTCACTCTAGGGTTTCATTGTTCTTAAAACCTTGAAAGCTGCTTATGTCAACTCTCCGTTGGTATTCATATCCCGTGCTAGCTAATAGGAAAACTTGAATGAAGTAACCCTTTTTAACGTTGGGAGGGCACCAAAGGGGTGGTTTTAAAGGGAAAAAAAGCAGGATTTAAACAAGTGGGCAGTTGTTACTGTTTGGTTACTGCAACTCTCTTTTCCCTTCTGTGATGACAAACACACTCTAAGCTCATTACCGCCATCTCAAGGTGTCTTACTTTTGTTAACTGTAACATACCTAAAATTGTGCTTCGCTAAATATCAATTTTATTGCAAAGGCAATTGATTGCTTCCTATTTGGTATTTGAAATCTTTTAAACAAATTGTGGCCCTAAAGTTAATAAATGTGTTTATTTGAACGTTTAAGTACAAATAATCTAATCTGTGTTACCTTCAATGTTTGAAAATATAACTATGTCTGTTGTTGGAAATCAATATTAAACACAACCTTTAGTTCATAAAATGGCCAACAATATTTAAATTTTATGTTCCAAAACTTATTTAACCAATTTTAAAAAGGAGCAATTTATTACATATAGTCTTATTAATGTAGTTACAAATATTTTGCTATTTTTCTTTGTTAAATCCTTACTCTGCACTACATTTTGAAACCATGTGATATAGGATAAAGTGTTACAAAGAATAACACAATGAAAAAAAAAATGCATAAATCAAAATTTGATGCGATCCTGCTTCGAGTTCAAAGCATATATAAACCCTAGATGATGAGTAGTCCATCCAACTTGTGTTTAAAAACAAAACAAAAACGACAACAAAAAAATATCCACCCTAAAGCAAGGTTAGGGTTCCCTCTGGACAACATCTATGTTTTTGCTACTTGGTTGTAGTTTCTTTAAGCCCTGTTCCACAGCATTATTAAACAAAAGAATGAGGAGATTTTGACATTCAACCACTCAAGCTCCCAAACGAGCTGAACAGTAAAAGACATGGCAAATGATGGACAAAATAAAATTAGTAGACCAACGTTGAGCAAAGTTTATTGCTATTCTAATGTCTTGGACTACAGTAGACATAATATCTAAGATTAATCATCCGTTGTTCTTCCTCTTTTGATATTCAAAGTATTACATGTAATGTAGGTCTGGTTAGTGTTCAAGTTGGCGCCATACTGCAACTAACCGCAGTGAAATTAATTTTATGTTGGATATTGGATTTTCGCCCCTGTGTGTTTGGCGGCTTAGCCTGACGTAGTCCTACTCAATTCTAGTCAATATGAGTCTGATACTGCTCCATAGAGCTGTGATTATGGGGCGTGTTTTGAACGGACCAGGAAAAAAAATGCCTCTGCACTCAATTGGATAGACCTACAACCAATAAGAGCAACGGAGTGCGTGAGGTATGTTAAGCCAGGCATAGTTGTTGTCAACAAAAATCAAAGCGTGCAGTTGCACGCCTAGAATAAGAAGATGAGCCGTGATCGCGTTTCTCTTTTCCTCTTTTAAAATTAATTTGCTGTCGATATCTTCTAGAACAGACCTAATAGCAGAATCTACTCACCTCAACTCTCCGGCGGCAGCCATTGTTGTTGTCGCCCAAGCGCGCTTTGGTCACGTGGTTGATTACGTTACTGTTGATCATCTGTCCATCATCATATAAAGCCCGCCCTGACAATTTGATTGGATCGCCAGAGGGTGGGCGATCATACTCGCGCTACTATGGAGCAGAGCCAGACCGAACTTCCCGACCTCAAACCTTGTGGGCGGGACTAAGTACGGAATGGCACCCAGGCTATTGGCGGCTACCTTCAGTTGAATACAAACCTCTAACCTGTTTCGGATATTTATATTGTGGCGGGATGTAAAACAAGTATATCTATTTAAATTGTAGAACGATGTCAGATTTTTAAACTTTTGTCAAATTATTTAACTAATTGAAAGTTAAAACTTTATTGGGTACCATCTTATCTTTTAAATAGGTATAGCATGTAATTTTTATCTGTATATTTACTATGTACACTTGACTCCTTGTTAAATGTATATACTGTAAAGAAAAAATTTAGATCTTTCTGAAGTTGATGGGCTATCATTAATAGTTTCTTTTTCTATGTCACAGCATAGACACAGAAGATCTGCAAGAAGATGGTTCCAATTCTGAAGAGAAAGAAGACAACTCTGTAAGTTTTTTGTCATTGAAATGCCAAATAATTGATTTACTCACTCTTATTTACAAGCCATATAGAAAAAGTTAATACTTAGTTTCTTGTAATAGAATTGGGAAATCCCACCAATTCACTATGGTTCTAGTTATGTTGAAATTTAGTGCTAAAGATTGACCAAAGAAGTACATGTTAGGTTGAAGTATTATCAGACCATGGGTCTCAGGGTATTTTATTACTAGCACATGCATAATGTAGCTAACAACTGACTTAGTTATTGATGAGGGTTAAAGAAGGGTTGGTTTTTGTTTCTTTGACATTGAATGTGTTGCCTCCTGCTGGCATCTGTGAGAAAAAGCTATATTTTCCCACAAGCCCCCATTACTATTTTGCTGATTTAAGGATTTTGTTTTATATGTATGTAGAAATCCTTAATACACAAATTTATTTTGATGTGTATTGCTTTCAAAAAACAACAACACAATCTGGAGGCATAGTTTAGTAAGCACAGGCAGAATAACTGCTTGATCTGAAATTGTAAGATAAGAGTTGATATTTATTGGTTTAGAATTTCAAACGATTTCGATTTGTGATGTGAGATGTTTGCTCATCTGCTGACTCAGTGGGGCAAAATTTAAATTTTGTTAAACCGTTGCTTTTATCCAGCCTTTTCTTCCAAATGAACAAGTTTTATGTTGGACAATACACGCATTTGCCTCCTAGTGGCCACTTAATGACCTTTTTTGGTTTGGTTTTTCCAAAAACCAATAAACTTAGGGCCAATTGTTTATTTATTTAATACAGAAGTACAAAAAAACCCCATTCATGTCCAATACACAGCAAATAATTAGGGAGTTGCCATCTTGTTGCTTTATAGATACCCTTATGCTAACAAGTCTAGTGCACTATTCAATGACTTATTTAGCCCATTGTCATACCCACTGTTAATTACAGTTTGCAAATTTTTTTTAACCCAAAGTCTTGCTTGATACTTTTAAATATTATTGCACAGTAGTAGTATCATTCACATGGCTTGTGTATATCACTACCTGAACTGAAGACCGATCCGTACCATCAGCTCATTTGCGTATGTGCAACCAGATATACATCCGGGTTGCCCCCTATTTTATTTTGTAAAAAAAATACCTAAATGACATTTTTCCCTCCTGAAAAAAATTGTTTGTGTACTAAACTATAACCTTTTAAAGGTTAATGAATGTATTTCCTGAGAAAATAAATGCCGTATAATCCTTTCTGTTTTATCAGTTTTCTGTCCCCGGTCTGCACCGGAAATGGGACCCTACGCTAACGGGAGCTAACTTTTCCGGCTTTGGATTCAAACATTAATCTAGTCTTTTTAAGTTTTATTTTTTCCTTTCGTGTTAACATTATGGTATATAATGCGCAACCTAAAGTAAAACACAACTAAACTGCAGATAAACATGGTTTAATCATATTTTGCAGAACTGCTCCAAGCATGTCTGATGATGTCAGACAAGCAGTTTAACGGAGAAAATGTAAAACGCATAAACATTTTGTCAGAAAAAGTCAAAATCTTTTTTAAAGATGTGTATAACCATTCTTGAGTGAGTCATGGATAGAATTAAGTACTTTTAGTACCATAATTACAATATTTATGGAAACCCAGATGTATATCTGGTTGCGCGTGCGCAAATGAGCTAATGGTACGGATTGTGCTTCCAAGATAGATCGGGTAGCGATGGCGCACTTTAAGTTCTGTTGAAATCTAGCTAAATGTGTAGTCTGTCTTTGTATGCTTTCTTCATGAGGCTAGCCCTTAATCACGTTCCTTTCTGTCAGCTTACAATTCTTTTGTTTTTTGTTTATTTTATCCTATCAAGACTCCAATCAACTGGATATTGCTGCAGTGGAGACAGCGTTGTTTAACGCGAAGATGACAAGCGATATGGCAGTTAGCCAAATATTGTCAAGATAAACCCCTTTTCTAAGTGGACTTTGCCAACGCATTTGATTTATATACATTTTTTTTTTCAACCATGGACACTGGATCTACGATACTGGGAGAGGAAAAATCAGCTTTTGTACTTAAACGTTCAAATGTTGTTTTAAATAAAGTTGTGACCTAGTATATATTAAGATTCTTTATACTTTTTTTTTTTTTTTTTTATTAGCTGCATTCCTGGAAAATGAAATGTTTATTTGGCATGTTTCCGAGTTTTGATAACACTCGGAAAGAGGTTACTTTTTCCGGTTAAATCGATTTTAAGTGATTTACTTTTTTGTCTCATGTTGGTTTAGCATGACTTTTTCCCCAACTGCAATCAATAAATAATTTGAATTATTATCAAAGGTTACGTATTTAATCGATAAACGAATATAATCAATTATTATACTTGGTTTATAACTTGGATTTCCCATAATCGTAGCTTTTAAAAGCGTTATAAAAATGGCTATTTGTAGCCCTTCTTCCTGTCTAAGCAGGAAGTGATGTAATTGCTGCAAAATATGTAGTTTTTACAGTCCAGCTATTATAAATTAATGTCATTGTGGAAAAAATGTTTTCTTTTGAGGGTTTGTTTGCAAGGGTATAAAAAATATATTAGTTTATATAAAGTACAATTTTAACATACTAAAAGGGGAGGGACTTAGACATCACCTGAGTGTGGGGTAAATGGAAATAACGTCAATCAAAGGCAAGGCTTTCAGAGCAGGGAAGGAGCTCTAGATGGCGGCTGAGCCTTGGGAAGGCTGCCCTAGGTTTTGTCAGACCGATTCTCTTGCACGTCTTCGACCCACGCCGTTTTTTTTCGTGTCAAACATTAGTTTGTGTCTACGCGGTCACTTTTTATGGGTATTTTGTTAGTTTTTTGCCGTTTTTGTGGTGTTTTTCGAGCGCTGTAGAAGCCGTCTGTGCTGGCCGTGTGCTTGTCGTTGTTTTCCATACTGGGCTCCGGCAGCCATGGCGCGACTCCATTTTTAGTCCGCTGCTCTTTGCCTCTGTCGCTCTGTCAGCCACTGCAGACTTAAGGCCTGAATGCTTTTTCCAAACAAATTCGTTGTTGTTTTTTGTTATTTATAAAGTTATCCGTTTTACGAATTGCCTTTTTTAATCCAAGTTTGATAAATATTTAAACTGCGACGAAAGAAAAAGGGAAACAAATACATGTCTTGTTGGTTAGCACCCTTTCTCACATTGATTGGATTTGTTTACATTTTGTAAGTACAAATTTACCTATTTTCTTTTTTTTAATATTCATTTTCTTTTGCTTCATGCGATGACGCAGTTAAAATTCACGGCATGCGGTTGTATCTGGAAACTATTTCGAAGGATATACGATTAATATTTGACTTCTAACATTACCTACTATTATGGTTAACTTTAACTTCAATTAAATTATGATTTTCAAATCAATCGGTTTATTATTTTCTGCTCCTGTGTCGCATCGGCTGGGTTTTATCTGCAAGCTGACAAAAGGCAATTTGATGGGACTTGTAGGATAGTTCACACATCCCTCAAGTTTTTGACAGTAAATACCAGGACAAATCACCTCCATCGAGTTTTCAGGATACTATCATGATGAAGAATAAAAATAAAAAAGAGGACGAAGGATCAACTCAGAGCAACGCTTCAAGGTATGATCCATTGCATTTTACACTACCTTTTTCCCCCCACAAATCTGGTTTGTTTACCTTTTCAAGCATGGTTGATCACCTGTGTTGCATCTGCAACGTTTCAGTTAAAGTTCACCAGTGTCATGAATGACCTTGCTTTTGTTTAATAGCCACACCCTGATTTTTTCTGCCATTTCTTATACTCCCAGCACTCAGGTTTTTAGGCCTGTTGTTCAGACATCGTTTCCCACAATATGTAGATGTTGGACCACAGGAAATCTCATGTGTCCTGTACTAAACTGTAAATGAAATGTATTTGTTTTGGTGTAAAATGACCTTGTCTTAAAAGTCGGTGCTGCAATGCACCACTTTATAAATATTTAGATTCCATTTATTTCACAAACCTTAAGCTACCCTTTGGATGTTTTTATTTTTCAATAGGGTGTTTTTGTTTTTAAATATAAATGTATTTTTTAAACTTTCGTGAAAAGTCATTGTTTGCTTATGCACAGTATTTTTGTGCTGATTAATAGGAATTGACTGAAGACTATTATTGCAGAAATGAAAGTTTTAAAACTTAAGTGCTATACTTTTCCTGTTTTGTCAGTATTTGTATGTTTGACATCCAGACTTAGCCTTATATTTGTGCCCAGCTGGAAATAACTCTCAATATGAATGAGTATATATTAATGCATTTTTAACTGATTGAGTTGTTTTTGCACTTTTTAAAGTTAATACATTTTATAAAAAAAAAAACAAAAAACAAAACATTTCTGTAATCTGTATTAGGAAATTAAGGCTGTTTCTTAATATTTTATGTGTTTTTTTCTTTTTTTATTCACTCTGTTAAAAACTGTTGCTCAATAACATTTTATTTACTAATAGATTTTACAATCATGTTAGCCTGAATGTATATTGTGATATTGCTTCTTTTTTTTATGTTAAAATTGGGATTCCGAGACATCTTTTTAATTAAGTTTCAGAAGAGGTGGAGACATACTTTGATGAATAAAGCCAAATGTCATCTGGTTTACAGTGTCTAGACAATGCAGTGGTGTTGGGGTCAGATCTGATCAGCAGTTTAAAGAGATTTCATTCTCCTCTGATACAGATGATGTGTGCCTGTTTTCTTCATTCATAGGGTTTATTGACCTCATTTCAAATTTCCAGTTGGATTAGATATACTTGCTTTTAGATTAAAACACCATTGTAAACCACATGCAGCTAATTTCTCTCAGTTTTTCACTGACAGTAAAGCTGCAGCAAGTTACATCAGCTTTGTAGTCTTCTGCATGATCTTCAGGCAGCCATTTTAGTATCTTTAAGATGAGAGTAAAATGGTGTCCTGTGATTAAAGCTCAGCATCTTTTCACAATTGTAGATCAGCTCATTATGCAGTTGCTGCAGCTGATGTAGCAGGAGGAAACTGAGTAAACGTGCACTATATGCAATAAAGGCATTAAAAAAAAGCTCAATTTAAAGATATTCAGAGTCACAAAATGGCCCTGGCTTTGTGTGGCTAGTTTCCTCAGTCGTCTGTATTAAAACTGCTCAGAACTACATAAGAGGAACAGGAAGTGAGCAGGCATTAGTGGAGCCTGCGCTAAGCGCTCTTATTGGTTTTACGTCACCCTAGCGTCACACCAGCCAATAACAGCTCGAGAAGAAGGCTATCTCCCACCTCCTAATGTAGCTCTTAAAGACACAGTACCAGTTCCGGCAATAGATGTTTGTTTTATATTTGTACATTTAAGTATAATTTTTACATTGCGCTATTTTAGCAGTTGTTTTACCTCTTCATTTATAGAAAACAAAAATCATAACAGTAAAAAAAAATTTATTGAAAAAAAAAATAATAATAATAATAAAGTGGAGCACATTCAGATGTGGTTTCTTTTAACGTTGGGATAAGTATGCTTATCCCAAACATCGAAGTACCTGAAGCTTTTTATTTCTCTACATCCAGACATTAATTCAGTTAATCAGTCACGAAACTATCAATGACTACAGCCAATAGTGACCCCATGTGTACAAAGGCGGTACTGCATGCAGCAAAAGCTGGTTTAAATACTAAGCATTTTCAGCAGATCCCTGTATTTACAAGCATAACAAAGTCGATTATTTTTAGATTCTTTTCCAATTGCAACTAGACTAATGATTATATATATTTATATAAATTTATCAACTAGTAGTCAAGTCAAGTAGTGGTTTTTATCTAAGCATACCCAAATTGACCCTTTGAACCTGATTGATTGGTATTCATATCATGTTAACAGGTTTCCTGTTGTCAAATGCAAATATTTCTTAATGCCCTACTTAAAAAAAACACAAACAAATACCTTGCTCTTAATTCAAAACATAGTCATGTGATGAATGATCATGAGTAAGTCAGGTGAGGGATATGGATAATAAGGTTAGGAAGGACTGGTTGAGTCCTGGCTCCATTTGCTTCAGATTTTTACTGATCATTTTTGCAAGGGCTCATTTGAAAACGGAACATAGGCGGAACCATTTATTAACGACCTGTACACTTCATATAAATCCGGACTTTGGTTGTTGAGCAATTCTAGTATCTGAAATAGCTGAAATTAATTTCAGTTGGATGTGTTTCCTGGTAAAGACCTGCTTTTTTTAAGAGTAATCCATACATTTGAAGTAATTATTTAAGCAAGAAATGATCAGTACTAAAACTATATGTGCTTTTGTTGTTTTGGTCTTGTTGAGAATCATCTCATTGTTTATGAATCTCAAAAGCCAGACGTTCTGGAACTAAAACAGACCCCCTTGCTAATTCTCCCTGCTAATTAAGCTTTAGGTTAGTTTCCCAAAAAGAAAATTAAAAAACAATCCACTGGACTTTTATTTCCAAGTTTGAAAACGTTTCGCTTCCTATCCAGGAAGCTTTTTCCATTGAAAATGTCAGGAATAGGCTTTGATTTTGAGGTTTTATACAGTAAAACAAAACCAGCACCAGCATTTAGGTTGGTTTATTTAGAATACAAACGAATAGAAAACCAGTCAGATTTATACTAGGATTTTGTTGTAGAGCATGGGGTTTCTCTGTGTCATTTAACCAAGTATTAGCATGTAAGTATGGATGTTATTGAACAAATATGCATACTTTGACATGTGTAAGAGAGAAATTCAGCGGTCACATTGAGAGGCCCCTTTGACTTGTTTGATTAAAAGTTTGAAGTACTTTTACTCTTAAAAGGCTTTCAAAGTGGACCATTAAAAAAATCCATGATTAAGGTGACTGCTCTTTACAGACGCAATGTAAGCAGAAAGACCATGTTAGGACCTCTAAGAAATGTTAGAGAAGGGTCAATAAGCTGCTTCTGATCCAAGCTTTTTCAGATTGGTTACTATGAGTAAAAAGAAGAAAACTAAAAATGGCTTCAGGCAATCAAAAGAATCAATGCATTTTATTTTTTTATAGCAATTCAGCCTCAGAGGAGTCCAACCACTCTGCATCGGAATCAGGGAGTCAGTCAGAAAGCGAGCATGGCAGCGTGAGGCGGAGATCCCACAACTCTGAGTCGAACAGCTCCTCCGAGTCAGAGAGTCACTCCGAGTCGGGGAGCGAGTCCACAGAGTCCAAATCCCAGCAAGCCGCTTCAGAGGCCAAAGACAAACCTGTCAGGAAGAAGGAGCGCCTGGCTGATGTGAAGAAGGTAACAAAGGGTAGAACATGCAAAAGTATTATAGTTTAAGTGTTTTTTTCCTTCACTCTTAAGATAATTTTGTGAGTGTTGGACTAGAGCTCCACGTATGTTGGTTCTGAGCAGGTTGGTCTTGAACATGTTGGAAGATTAAATGGTTCAAGGAAGAAGGTAGTAAGTTACCCTTCATTAAGCTCATCCTTTTTAGGTTCTAACATTTTTACAGAATATATGATGCAGTTGATCTCCAGGCATTTTAAGAATAATTATTTTCAGTTTATTGGCAAAGACATTACTTTATCATGAAAATGTTGATTATATTTTTTTGTATTTTGATTTACCATATATTGAGGCCCTTCGTGGATGCATTAAATGTTTCATTCAGCCTTCAAGCAAAAAATATATTAAAAATGAACACTTATAAATGTACCTTAGTATTCATAGTAATTTACTGTAGGGCTACAACTATCGGTAATTTTGCAAATCAGTTATGCTCTCGAATTTCTTCGATTAGTTGATTAATAATTGGATAGAAAAAAGGTTCCTTTTATAAAATTAAACCAGGTAAAATTTTCCACTGGAGGAATTCTGGATGGGGCATATTGACAGACGAAAACTTGTTTTTTATCTTAAATGCAAGATTTTGTAATTTTTTTTAATATTCTTTGTATACTTTACTGTCTCTATAATCCAATTAACTATTAATCGATTGTTTCAGGCCTAAATCACTGTAAAAACTTTACGGTAACCAAGGCATCGTTAACCTGCAAAATATATATAATATTACCAGATAAAGTAAAAAAAAAAACAGCTTTTATCATTCAAATTAGAATATAAGTACCATTTGCCTTTTTGACTATAATTGGGTCATATTATACCATATTACTCATTGCTGTATAGTGTTGTACATAGTTTAGTGAACAGATGATTCAAAGACCAATTGAATTACATTATATTTGGACCAGTCTGCCCTTTTTTAATGTGGTTCTACTTAATACCTCCTTAATAGTTGAAAAAATTACTGAGTTTTTACTTCTAAATCCTTCCCTAGATTGTAGAAATGAACAGGGTATTATAGAATTGCTGATCTTTGAGAACCTGGGACCTCTTGCTAATGCAATATTGGTTTTATCCTAAATTGTCATGAATTTTGAGTATCATTCGTATTAGATGGATATCAAGTCTGCAGACAGTGATAAATGTCGATTATATATCAAATTCTACCTCATAGCTGTGATGTAATTTGTGTTTCCAGATGTGGGAAGAACACCCAGATGTGTACGGTGTCAGGAGGTCCAATCGCAGCAGACAGGAGCCAGCTCGTCTCAACATCGGAGCTGAGGTAGGCGGTTGTAAAAGAGGCTGTAGGAGGAACTTTAGTCTGCTTATCAGCCATTAGCCTCTTGTGCCATCTAGTGGACATTCTGTGCAAAAGATGCCTCTTTCTGACTCATCTGCTCCCTTCACAGGGCAGCAGTGACTCTGAGAGCGAGAGCCCTAAAAGAAAATCTTCTCGATCAAAGAAAAAGGAGTAAGTGGAAGGATCTGGAATACTTTTTGTGTTGCTTATATATTCTACCATTGCCATTTTATTTGAAAACAGAGATTTTTATTTTTTATTTTTTTAAGCACTTCATCCATATAGTTCACTTTGGTTTTCACATGTCATTCCTTAGCCAGTTTGAGTCCATGTTGTGAATCTTGTATAAATGGGTATCTGTTTGTCTCAGAATAGGCCCAGTTTGTGCCTATCAGCCAGGTTATGTTCTACACATAAGTCAAATTTGATTTATCGAATCAGCGTCTAATTCAATCTGACTGAGATTAGCCCCTTGTGGCTGCATTTTAATTAAGGTTTGGAGCGCGAGCATAAGCAGCTGTAACAGGCCTTGAGGGTGAACTTGTGGCATTTCTTTGTTATAAGAAATATCTGGAAAGATGATGACTCAATTGATGAAGAGGAGGAGGAGGAGGAGGAGACATCCGACAGTTCAGACAGTGAGCAGGAAGAGAAAAAAGTTAGATCCAGAAGACTTCCTGCTAGAAGGTAAGAGTGTAACAAAGCCTGGCCATCAGACAGCTACCCACAGCGTCATTCTCTAATCACCTGATAATTTACCACCCATTCTTTGATTTTTCCTTTTTAATAGTAACCAAACTGCTCCAACCTGATGTACTGTGTTTGGGAAAAAGTGTTCACACCCCTACCACAAACTGCAATGTATTTTATAGAGATTTTCTGTGAAAAAATGAACACTAAAATTGTGAAAGGAGATAAAGAAATTAGGATTTTTTTTCCATGCATGTTTCCTAAAGGACAGAAAGTTGTGCTATCCATTGCTAATCAGCACCTTTTCCTGCCATACCCCTGAATAAAACTGAGGATATGGTTGAAGCAGAGTTTGGATATAAAACAAATATTTCAAGTTGTATTCACCTCACAGGGTACAAGTTAATGCATCATATCAACAGCATCGTACCTGCCAACTCATGCAGAGATCCACGGAAATGGAAAATCTGTCAACTGAAACATTACAAACACTAGTTTGCTAAAAGAAAAATTAGGCCTAATGAAAGCAGGGCAGGAAAACAGCTGGTGTCTACAGAGAGTCTTAAAAAAATCCCTGTTTGCTTCAAGCATGTAGAAAACACGGCTAACGTTGCAGACGGAGGTCTGGAAAGTCGCTAACTTGGAGCAGATGTCCCATCAGGACAGTAACCCCGAACATTCAGCCAGAGCTATAATGGTACGGTTTAGGGCTGAAACTATTAATCGGATTAATCGATTGAAATAGTCGTCAAACTAATATAGTAATCGATTAATCGTTTACTGGAAAAACATGCTAACATGCTTTTAGCATAGAGCAACCCACTTAGATAAGTAATTATACCAAGATTGAAAAAAAAACACTTTTGCATTTAAGATTAAAAAAAAATAATAATTTCGTCCATCAATATGCTTTTAACGAGAACTCCTACAGTGGAAAAGTTTTACTTTCACCTGGTGTATTTAAAAACCCTTTTTAAGGAAACTTTGGCTATCTGATTATTAATCGAAACAATAGGTGACAGATTAATCGATTTGCAAGATAATCTTTAGTTGCAGCCCTAGTGAGTTTAGATCCAAGCAACTTTCATTTGTTCGGCCGTCCAGTCAGTTTCAAATTTGTTTCAAGACTTTAAAATTATTTGCAGAGACTTAATCTGATCTGACTGAGCTTAAACTCTTTTCAAAAGCTGAATGGGCAAAACTCAGTCAAGATAGCAAATATTGTAGAAATTTACACCAACACTTCTATCTGTATTTCCTTAAAGGAGCTGAATTTAAAAATCATCCTTAAGGTATTTCTATGATATAAAAACTTTTTTAATTTTATTACTTTGCGTTTCTCTATCACATAAACCCCTTTGAAAATACATTAAAGGTTGTGGTTCAACGTAAAATAATGGAAAAAGTTAAAGGGGTGTGAATACTTTTGGAAGGCACTGTAAAAGTCATTTGACCTTGTTGTGTTTTTCTGAAGGCTTCTGCTTCCCTGCTTTCATTTTTCCCCGCAGACCTCAGACCAAAGCATCCAAAAAGCAGCAGGCGCAAAAAGGACGGAGGTCGAGAAAACCGGAGTCCTCAGCTGAGGATGATGATGAGGACGATGATGAAGATGATGATGACGATGATGAGGAAGACACTCCAAAAAGGCAGACTCGCCGAAGAGGAGCCACAAAAATTAAAAGGTGATTTTTCTTTTCCGAGGACAGAGTTCAGAGATTTAAACGTTTAATCCTGAACTGAGGAGCTCCTTTAAAAAAGGAACTAATTATCTTTTCTGACAAACTTCATGTTTAAACTTGTAAAGAAGTTAGCATTTACTGAGATTCACCGTCTCCTTGTGTCCTTTTAGCTATAAAGAAGATCAGCACGACTTTGAAACAGACTCAGACGACCTGATTGAAATGACCGGAGAGGCTGGAGAGGAGCAGCAGGACGACGACAGCGAGACAATCGAGAAAGTTATCGACTGCAGGATCGGCAGAAAAGGAGGTGATTCCCCTTTTCCCTAATTCACAAACGACGTTGAAACAAAAATGCTTCGGCTTTGTTTTTTTTTGTTTTAAGTTCATGTTTGGTCTCTTTCAGCCACCGGAGCGTCCACCACTATGTACGCCGTGGAGGAAAACGGAGATCCGTGTGAAGGTTTTGATCCAGACCAAGACGAAGGAGAGACTCAGTATCTGATAAAGTGGAAGGGCTGGTCTTACATCCACAACACATGGGAGAGCATCGACTCCCTAACGCAGCAGAAGGTCAAGGGGCTAAAGAAACTGGACAACTTTAAGAAGAAGAATGATGAGCTGAATGCTTGGTGAGTGCATGCGCCTTTTCATTTTTACATTGCATTACACTTAGAATTTTTATTCTGTACTCAGCGCTTAGATCTAATTTGGTGTTTTCTTTTCAGGTTAGGTAAAGCATCTCCTGAGGACGTGGAGTTTCATAACTGCCAGCAGGAGCTCACATCTGACCTGACGAAGCAGTTTCAAATTGTGGAGCGAGTCATCGGTAAGAAGTCAGACACTCCTAAGGATGTCAACTGTCAGGGTTATATCGATTATCTCTGATCAGTACCAGACTTTACTTACAGCTTCTGCATCATCTGAACATAAAAAAAAATCTGTCATTTATATTATTTTCAGCTTTAAATAAGTATGGGAGGAAAATTATGGGAGAAACTTTCTTCCCTGTCTCGTTGGTAAAAAGTGCGATTTGTATTTGTAAACTGTCTGAAAGTTGTTCCAATCATTTTACATCCATTAAATATCTATTGTAAATTACTTGATCAACACCTTAAATGATTGAAACGTTGGTCGAACAATCGATTAAAAGCGAATGACAAGTAGGATTTAGTGTCCTGAAAAGTACATTACACAAAAAAAATTTAATTTCCCCACTTTCCTTGATCAGTCCTTGGCTGGTTCCCTGCAATTCCTTTTTAAACATGAATATTTGTACTAATATATTCTGTCATGATTTGTTGACATTAAAATCTAAAGAGAAGTGTCATCTCCTGGTCAGACAATGTAATTCAGTGAAAGGATGGAGTCAGAGTAAAACAATATGTTGGGTTCATGGAGGGGATTTTGCTAGGGAGTCGGCTGCCATTCGGATGGTGTTTGACTTGGAAGAGATACTTTGAATGGCTGCTACTGTAAGTTCACACATTAATAGAGACCCGGTATTAAAGAAGAGAAATATCTCATTAGATATGAATTCATGAAAATCAAGCCTACACCATAAGCTGCTGTTTCCCTTTTACTTTTTCAGTCATATGCTTTAACAAGGAAAACATCAGTCATAATGGCTTCAAAGCACATCAATTAGTTCAGTGTCCTGGATTAATGACTTATGCTTCTGATTGATAAACTGCAGGCTCTTAATTTAGGATGACAGTTGAATCTTACATTGACTGGATTGTAATCACACCTGTTGCTGATTTGGGAGGCTGTTGTGTGCTAACAGCAGCATTAGCTGTTTGGGTTTAAGCTTTTAGGTCAGTTTACATAATCATCCTATTTACTCCTTTTACTGCTTAATTGTGAAAAATCAGAAGTATAAAAAGCATATTTCTGTTCTTTTGGAAGACTGGCAAAGGTTCAAAGTCGTTGAGGTCACAGTAGGTGGGAAAAAAACTAAATCTAAAGCAACTGAACGTCTTAAAAACGTGAATTGAACTCAGGAGCTTAACGAGATTCTGCTATCAAGAAGTCAGGACTAAAGAAGAGGAGTTTGGCATTTTTTCAAGATTTTAAGAAGTCCTGTTCCTTTTGATTCATTTTTTCCTGCTAGCTAACCATCCATAGCTTCATATACACTGGAACAATTCAAAATCTAGATAAGTCAGTTTTTCTTAAAATAAGTGCATTTGTTTTTGGATTGAGGAGGTAAAAGAGACATTTTGCCAATGGAACAAGACAATTTACTCTTTAAATAAGAAAACAAAATTACATTGTCTTATTTTAAGTGCATTTTATCTAATAATCTTATTCTAAGAGTAAAAATACTCATTCCATTGGCAAACTATCTAATTTACCTACTCAAATTAAGGGTAAATACTGAATTTAAGAAATTGTTACTTATTTCTACATCGTTTTTCCAGTGTACCTAGCCCACCTTTAATGATGGGTGGTTTTATTTGATTCCTTTTGGTTTATTTTCTTTTTAAATTGAACGTAAAAGGACAAAAGAAAATCCTTGAATAACAGCAGGTTGTTGTGGAAATGTGTTTTTTTATCTACATGTTTCCTTCTGTTAAGCTCCAGTGTGCCATCCATCACTCATGGTTACTTCAGATAAATTGTTTTTCTAATACACAATAAAGAATATTTTTTCTTTTTTTTTTACCAACAGCAACAAAAACAGGAAAGACACCGGGTTCCTCGGATTTTCCCTGTAAGGACCTGCTTTGATTTTGACTTTCACAAAATGACCTTCAAAGGATGAGAACTAGAATGTGACTATTTTCCCGCCTCCTCAAACAGCACACAGTCATAAGACCCCATCCTCGAATGAACCAGAGTATCTATGCAAGTGGATGGGTTTGCCGTACTCGGAGTGCAGCTGGGAGGACGGCGCTTTGGTCAGGAAGAAGTTCCAACACTGCATCGACGGCTTCATGAGCAGAAACTCCAGTAAAACCATCCCTTCTAAAGACTGCAAGGTAGGAGTTCACCCAGAGCCGTCAAAACATGCCTTCCTCTTGACGTTAGAATACGAGGGTGTTTATCTTTTACTTCAGGTGTTAAAGCAAAGGCCGAGGTTCGTGGCATTAAAGAAACAGCCGTCGTATATCGGCGACGAGATCCTTCAGCTCAGAGATTACCAGCTGGATGGATTGAACTGGCTCGCCCACTCCTGGTGCAGGTAAATTACCAGCCGGTACAGCGTTTATTTTCCATTAGGTCTGCCTCCAGTAAGGAGTGCCCTCTCCTCCTACAGGTGCAACAGTGTTATCCTGGCTGATGAGATGGGCCTGGGGAAGACCATCCAGACCATCTCCTTCCTTTCCTACTTGTTCCACCAGCATCAGCTCTACGGGCCGTTTTTAGTGGTGGTCCCTCTGTCCACGCTGACCTCCTGGCAGAGAGAGTTTGACACCTGGGCTCCAGACATGAACGTGGTGGTCTATTTGGGTGACGTCATGAGCAGGAAGACGGTACTTTGGATTTGACTTGTGATGTCATCGTTTTTTTTAGTTTTTTTTAAGATCCTGTGGCTCACTTGTGTGTTTTTGTTTAGATCCGTGACTATGAGTGGGTGAACCATCAAACCAAAAGAATTCGCTTCAATGCGCTCTTAACCACATATGAGATTCTGCTAAAGGATAAGGTTAGTAGGGGTCTGTTCTGGTTGTGTCGTCTTTTAAAGAGCTTCTTAAAACGTGGCAATGTTTTCCTCCAGGGCGTCCTCGGGAATATCAACTGGGCCTTTTTGGGTGTGGATGAAGCTCATAGGCTGAAAAATGATGATTCTCTGCTCTACAAGTCGTTAATGGAGTTCAGATCCAACCACCGACTCCTCATTACCGGCACCCCGCTGCAGAACTCCCTCAAAGAGCTCTGGTCCTTGCTACACTTCCTCATGCCCGACAAGTACGCCCCGCTTCACACACTTTTAAATAATCCAAGCAGAATCTGATGGAGTGAGATTTGTTTCAAATCTGCTTTTAATCCAGGTTTGATTCCTGGGAGGATTTTGAGGATGAACACGGAAAAGGAAGGGATAACGGTTATCAGAGTCTTCATAAAGTCCTGGAGCCATTCCTGCTCCGAAGGGTCAAGAAAGACGTGGAGAAGTCTCTCCCTGCCAAGGTGGAGCAAATCCTTCGCGTTGACATGTCTGCACAGCAGAAGCAGTTCTACAAGTAAGGATTTAATTAATGCAGAAATGAATTGTATCCATAAATGATCAAAAAATGATTACAGCTGAATTTGTCTTCCCTTTTCTCCAGGTGGATTTTAACAAGAAATTACAAAGCCCTTTCCAAAGGCACCCGCGGCAGCTCCAGCGGCTTCTTAAACATCGTGATGGAGCTTAAAAAGTGCTGCAACCATAGTTTCCTCATAAAGCAGCCTGAGGAGGCAGAGAGTGAAACGCAGCAGGAATGCCTGCAGGTTTGTCTCACCCTGAACCTCCTTCAGCTCCAAGCATCTCCTTAGGATGCTTCTGCAACACATGCTAGGCGTCAGAGATGGAGGATCTGGAGTCAACAAGTCATTTCTATGTCATGTTTTTGTTCTACCCAGCCACTAAACCTGTATGCAAATTGAACTCACCAGGTTCAGTGGCTTGGTAGAACAAAAACATGACATAGAAATGACTTGTTGACTCCAGGTCCCCCATCTCTGCTAGGCGTTTTTTTTCTATACAAAGGCACTCTATGCCATCTGAAATTGGACAAACACATTGTTAGAGACTTCAGGTTAGAGGAAATACTCTTTATGTTTTTCCTTTTCCTCTCCTCCAGGCTTTAGTGAGAGGCAGTGGGAAGCTGGTTCTGCTTGACAAGCTGCTGACCCGACTCCGGGAAAGAGGCAACAGAGTCCTTATCTTCTCCCAAATGGTCAGGATGTTGGACATATTGGCCGAGTATCTCACGAAGAGGCGATATCCTTTCCAGGTGAGATTTGGACCAACCAGGGTTTCATCCATATTCTACTTTTTTAACACCCAATCGATTAGATAGCCCTTTTTTATATTTTCAGTAATGCTAGTGTCTAAAATGTAGTAGTTTTCCCAGTATAAGGTGGTTTAATGCATGGTGTTAGGAACATATTTAAAATATATCCCTCATTCCGCCCTGGTTTAAAATAAAGCTTATTTTTGTGTCCATAAAAAAAAAAAAGAAAAAAAGAACCAGTTCTTCTTTCCTGAAGCAGATCTTAGCTTTTTGACTCCGGTTGTGTTCATGTTTACAGTGAAGGGTCCTTTAAAGGTTGCACTCTGTAGATAAGTCTTAGATGAAGCTCGGGTGTCAGTGTTGTTGGACACAGCCTCAGTTTATTTATATCTACAAGTTATTTGCTGCAGCAGACCAGCAGGAGTTGTGCAAGTCACCTGACTTGGATTGTTCCCCCCCCCCTGAATCCGTCCCTGTCTGACTCTGTTGTGGACGGTGGTCCCTGCATGCAGTCAGCAGATGCTGAACCAGAAAAGAGTTAATATGGAAATATCTCCGTTTGCAGCGGCTGGATGGTTCCATAAAGGGAGAAATCCGAAAGCAAGCGCTCGACCACTTCAATGCTGAGGGCTCAGAGGTATGCATACATTTAATTATATACTACCGATAAAAGTTTCCATTTCTTTTAGATGTTTTTTTGCATTTTAAAATATCTTAAGAAGACTTTTGAAGAGTTAAATAGCATAATTCTCTGGAGTCATATCGTTAAAGCCTTTTGCTTCTCATTCAGAATGAAAATTTAACAACACTGATGTGTTGCTGATGTGTCGCCTTTGTTTGCAGGACTTCTGCTTCCTGCTATCCACCAGAGCCGGAGGTTTAGGTATTAATTTGGCCTCAGCAGATACTGTTGTTATATTCGACTCAGACTGGAACCCTCAGAACGACCTGCAGGCCCAGGCCAGAGCCCACAGGATCGGACAGAAGAAGCAGGTAATTTAGGGCTAATTACAGGGAGTCAGAGTTGTCCAATCATGGGTCTAACATTTTGTTATCCTTTAATAGATCTGTATATGCATTCTCTCTTCTTTGAAGTTCTTTTCCACTTATCAATTTATAATGTTTAAAAGTGCAGCTGATGCCATTTGTTTCCTGATTTGTAATTGATGCTGGGGCTTTAGGTTAGTTTTTACATTGTGAAAAAACTAAACCTCATGATTAGGGACGCATGATCAGACTTTTCTTTGCTGATACTTTATTTTTCATTCAAAAACTGTAGTTTTGAATACAGCAGAAATTAGCTCCTTTTTATGTATTCTGTAGCTACGTTTACATGGACACAACTAATCGGATTGAAGGCCTGATCAGATCAAAAATGTTTCATGTAAA
>NW_015150630.1:975182-1043282 GCF_000732505.1 Cyprinodon variegatus | reverse complement strand
ATGGTGAAAGTCTATAGTTTTAATGCATGATATTTAGAGAGGAAAAAAACATTTGTCTTACTAAATACAGATAAAAACAATCAAGGAACCTTGATTCATGGGAGCTTGAATCTGTGCATCTGTGGTTATGATGCAGATTGTCCAATCAGAAGGCAAATATTGGCTGATATTCAATCATTACTTAAAACATGAAAGAGAAAATCTTTATCTGCCTCTAGATTCTTCAGAAAAGTCTAGGCTTAAAAGTCCAAATTTTAAAAGCTTGCTAAACTTGGTGGCAGTAACCTGTGATGCTAAATATATTGGATCCTGTGTGAAGTTTGGAGAACTCTAATATTAGACCCTGTTAATTATGCATCAGTTATTTTAGATGTTATTTTTAGTGGATTAAATCTAAATCATGAAGGTTATAAAATAAACCAATTGAAAACTTCCATCAATCGTTGCTTTCTTAAAAGGGAACCACTAAGGTTGTTCTATTCTCACTTGTTTCCTCACAGGTGAATATATATCGGCTTGTCACCAAAGGAACCGTGGAGGAGGACATCATCGAGAGGGCAAAGAAGAAGATGGTTTTAGACCATCTGGTCATTCAGAGAATGGACACCACGGGTCGAACGGTTCTGGACAACAACTCAGGAAACTCAAAGTAAGATTTTAAAATCTGCTGATTTAAAAAATATATATATATATTTTAACTGTAACTTTTTTAAACCATGTTGTTTTTTTGTTTTTGCAGTTCAAATCCTTTTAATAAAGAGGAACTTACAGCTATTCTTAAATTTGGGGCTGAAGATCTGTTCAAAGAGGCCGAGGGAGAGGAATCTGAACCACAGGTTAGATAATAGGTGGATCCCTGAATTTGATCTGTAATCTATCATGTTCAGGATTATACAACAGATTTTCCTAACTTTGCAGGAGATGGATATTGATGAGATCTTGAGGTTGGCTGAAACAAGAGAAACCGATCAAGGCTCCAGCGCCACAGATGAGCTTCTATCTCAGTTCAAGGTGCCTGCGTAGACTGTTGTTCTTTTCCTAAAAAAGAAAGAACAAATTCCCTAATTTTGTATCCTTGTTTTCAGGTGGCTAACTTCTCTAGTATGGAAGAAACTACTCCAGAGTTTGATGAGAGGCCAGTCCGAGAATGGGACGACATCATTCCCGAAGAGCAGCGGCGCAAAATCGAGGAGGAGGAGAAGCAGCGAGAGATGGAGGACATCTTTATGCTGCCCCGGAGCAGGAGCTCCAACAAGAGGGTAGGATTATGCGGCCAATGAGCCTAGATCTAAGCTACCATGACTTATTAAAACACGACTGTCTGTTTGTTTTTCATCAGGCTCAAGCCAATGACAGCGACAGCGACGTGGGCTCGAAGCTGAAGCAGCGTTCGTCCGGCTCAGACAGTGAGACGGATGATAGTGACGACGACAAGAAGCCAAAGAAAAGAGGCAGACCTCGAGCTCGTAAAAACAATGTGGAGGGTTTCACAGATGTAGAAATTCGCAGGTGAGCTTCTCAGATGTGTCTTCTATTATTCAATACAGATATTTAGCTGCTTTTAGGAGAATTTTAAAAACATTCCTTAACCTCTTTTCAGGTTCATTAAGGCATACAAGAAGTTTGGAGCTCCTTTGGAAAGGTACGTTTCATCAGAGACAAAACATCAGCCGGATTTAAGCAGCTTAAGATTTAAACAACATAATTCCTGCGTCCAGGTTGGAGGCAATCGCCCGAGACTCGGAGCTTGTAGACAAATCGATCGCAGACCTGAAGAGGCTGGGGGAACTGATTCACTCCAGCTGTGTGACAGCAGTTCAGGAACATGAAGAGCAGCTCAAAGAGAATCCCGTTGAAGGTTTGTTGTTTGTGTTTTTTCCAGAAATAAAACTTTAACTGTTTTCTTTGGAAAAATAGTAAAGGAGTCCTGTTTGTATTCCAGCTAAAGGTCCTGGGAAACGCAGAGGAATCAACATTAAGATATCAGGAGTCCAGGTCAACGCCAAGTCGATCATTCAGCATGAGGAGGAGTTTGAGCCGCTTCACAAAGTGGTGCCCTCCAACCCTGCTGAGCGGAACAAGTAAGAAACTGTCAGATTAAACGTGTTCAGCAAAGTTTATCTCTGTTGCTCACATTAAAGTAAAACAGTCTCTTCATTTAGGTTTAAGCTTACATGCAGAGTGAAAGTTGCCCACTTTGATGTGGAATGGGATCTGCAGGATGACACGCAGCTCCTCCTCGGCATCTATGAGCACGGCTTTGGGAACTGGGACCTGATGAAGACGGATCCCGACCTTCAGCTGGCTGATAAGGTAAAGTTACCCAACGATTCCAATCATAGTGGCAGAATGAAGAGCTTTACTTAGCTTTATGGTAAAAACTGATTTTGCTACTGAAAACTGCGGGTGAAACTGAGTTTAATTTGATCTTCATGTTGATTTTAAAATGCATCATCACAGGGTTGAGTTTCATCAGATTAAGGTTTTTTTTTTCTATTTCTTCTGGAAGAAACTGAAAGATTCTTGGTAATAGATCATATTTTGGAGAACTGGGATAGTTCCATTGAAAAGTCAACTCACTATATCCAACAGGCTACATAAGGAGAAATCTTTATGGGAATTCACACAGTAACACAAATAAGGAATTTATATAATATAATATGAATGGTGTGCTAGATACACCTGCACTGGGCTGCTAAATAAACCAGCCACTTAAAACCTCCGTTCTCCGTATTAGCAAACCGTAACAGTAATAAGTGAGCTCTATGGTTAACGGCTATATTTAAAAAAGAAAAAAGAAAAAAAAAGGGAATTTATATAATAAGGGAAACACGCTTGGGAAAAACCCATCAGGAAAATGAAAATATTTAATACAGAAGTGATAATTTACTAATAGCCTCGTTTCCTCGTATACTCAGATTACACCAGCTGGCTTTCTTTGTCTTTCATTTCTGCCCCTAAACCTCCCTGGTTTATAGATATTGAACCCCACCTCAAGGTTATTACTGGGTTTGGACCTACTTAAGGCAAAATATTCACCATAAGAAACAAAACTTTCCAGTAAATTTGATCTTCCAAGTTTCTTCCAGAAGTAACTGAAAGGAAAAATCCTGGAGAAAAACGCCATTCAACCCTGATCCATCAGTATTTTGGGTTTTCAATCACTAACTGAAGACAAAGTCTCAGGAAATAAAAGGAAGAGTTTTTTTATGTGTTTGATCTCCAGACTATTTTAAATTCAACGAACCAATTATTGAAAGGTCAAAGACTTTTACTTTTACAGACCTTCTCTTAAGTCCCGTTTACACTACCCTGTGAAAACCGATCCGTGCTGAGTTTGGTTCCTCTCCTCCTAGTAATGATCTACGGTGCTACTGCTCTGAAACAAGCAAGTCAACATGGCAGCGCCCATAATATTCAGGAAGTTTGCACAGAGTCAGGCAAAGAAGGCAGCCTTTGGTGAATTTACTTGAGAGTGTGCATACGACAAACTTTAGCCTAATCGGGGCTTACAGACGCAGGAAACAGCGACAGATGTTGAGGTTCATCACACTGCTAAGCAGAATCATCACTGGAAATTGTCTGGCACTGTAGGGAAGCTTGTATTTTTAGGAATCTCTGAAATTTCATGATTACGGAGGCTGACTGTAAGGAGATGACGTGGTCTGCTCATGCACTCTCTGTTACCTGAGAACTGAGCCAGAACTGAACTTGGCCGAGCCCTACTGATGAACTAGTAGCAGTTTAGCGCAGTTCGGTTGTGTCTGGTGCGGTCCTTTTCAGTCTTGCGTGCCATTTACAGTCAACAGTTATCTCAGTTACCGTACTGGGACGGATCTCTGCACGGTTTTAAAAGGGTAGTGACAATGGGGTTTTAGTTTCTTCAAATGTATCAAAGGGAGCGGCTCATCAAGGTCCCTTAATAATTCAAATCAGAAGATTAGCTTTATTAGTGGAACCAGAAATTAGTGGAACCAGAAAAAAGAAATGCTGTTATCTATCAATCTAAGGGAAGAGCTGCAACAGTTTGGTCTTTTTGCACAGAATATGTTCTGTTCTGCTGTTTCTAAAGTAACACAGAGAATATAAATGGCGTGCTAGATACACCTGCACTGGCCTGCTAAATAATCCAATCACTTAAAACCTCCATTCTCCATATTAGCAAACCGTAACAGTAATAGGTGAGCTCGATGGTTAACAGCTCTATTTGAAAAAAAGAAAAATCACCAGAATAGAGGAAGAATTTATTGGCTAACATTATTTATCCTCATGTCCAGATTCTTCCAGACGACCCAAACAAGAAGCCTCAGGGCAAACAGCTGCAGGCGAGAGCGGAGTATCTGCTGAAGCTGCTGAAAAAAGAGCAAGACAACACGTCTGTGTCCAAAGCAGGAGACGAGGTTCGCTGCTGTTCTTCAAACGGTCATTTTATCCAGAATTTACTTTGGGTTTTAATTTACAGCGCTTTACTTTTCTGGCGTCTTCTTTCAAGGTTAAAGTGAAGAAGAGGAAGCCCCGAGTTAAGAAGGAAGCGAAGGTTCTGAAAGACGAACAGGGCAACGAGATCTCGTCTCCGCGGCTGTCAGATAATCCGTCAGAGGAAGGAGAGGTTAAGGTGAGTCGTACTCAGAACATCACCTCTAGTTTTCTCTGATAAGAGTTTATTTAAAACGATTTTCTATTGGGTTCAGACTGTAACAGTCCAATTTCATGAAAGGATTTTTCAAAATGAATTTTGAAGAAAAATATCAGCTTCAGTTTTTCCCTTTTATCTACACATTAACAGTAAATCAGTTTTATCTATGAAATCCTCGGTGATTAAACCACATTATTAGGTTAATGATTCATTTTGAGTTTTGAAAATGTTTTCACTTGATGTCTGAATCATCCTTAAATAAAAGTCCCTCTCAGTTTTAATTCTTTCGAACACCTGCATCCTTTAACCTTCTACCTGCTTTCTTTGCCTCTATTTTGTGTTCGGAAGCAGGAAGAGGGAGCGGAGAAGTCTCCTGTGAAGAAGAGACAAAAGAAGAAAGATAACAAGGAGAACAAAGAAAAACAGGGAACACCTAAAAAAGATGGAGACAAGGAGAAGAAGACCGCCAAGCCCAGAAAGGAGAAGGTATGTACAAACCTGACCCTGAAAATTTTAAATAAATGAAAGCAACAAATTTCAAAGTTCAGGGTAATCCTTTGCTGTTTTTTTTTTTTGTTTGTTTGTTTGTTTTTGCCCGTTAGGCTAAAAGAGCCAAAGGAAAGAAAACCCAAGGTCCGGTTCACATCACAGCCGGTTCTGAGCCTGTTCCCATCGAAGGAAAGGAGGACGATGAACTTGACCAGGAAACCTTTAGCATTGTAGGTGGAGCAGCGAGTGAGATGAGCTAGTTTTAGTTTAATGGTGCTTCAGAGTGTTAATGAAGACGGTTGTTTGTGTGCAGTGTAAGGAGCGCATGAGGCCCGTGAAAAAGGCCCTAAAGCAGCTGGACAAACCCGATGAAGGTCTGTCCGACCAGGACCAGCTCCAGCACACGCGCACATGCCTGCTGAAGATCGGAGACCGAATCACTGAGTGCCTTAAAGCGTACAGCGACCCCGAGCATGTTAAGATATGGCGCAGGTAGGAAAAAAAAAAAACGGTTGACGATATCTTGGCTAACATCTCACTCCTCTCTTTAGCTGTTGGAATCATTCTCCCTTCTTTTTTTTCAGGAATCTCTGGATTTTTGTGTCAAAGTTTACAGAGTTTAGTGCCAGAAAGCTCCACAAGCTTTACAAAATGGCTCAGAAAAAGCGATCGCATGATGAAGAGGTAAGTTGTAGATTATACCGGCGATAACATGAGGTGGTGTCTCCACTAAATACGATGTGACGTTTCCAGAAGGAGCACAAGAAGAAGGAGGATCCCTCAGGGAGGATAAAATCCTTCAGACCAGAACCTTCGAGTTCCAGCAGAGACTCCACAGGTACCCCGTCCTCCAAACCTGCACCTCCCCCGAGTCAGTCAGGACCCCATGGACACCACAGGGAGCCGTACAATTCTGCTAACAAACGACACTTCAGCAACAATGGTGCCTTTAACTAAAGCTTTGATGATGCTTTTTAATCATAAAACTCAGACCTCATTTGTGAAATGTTTTTCATTTTTTTTTGTCTCAGATCGAGGAGACTGGCCGAGGGACCGTAAATACGGCTACCAAGGAAACAGTAACCAGCCTTGGCAGGGAGACCGCCACCATCCCTACGACCCTCATCGCTACAACAAGGATCACTATGGAGATCGGCGTCCGCACGGAGACACGTATCGCAGCTCAGGCGGGTACCGCAACAACACCTCTCCTCGGAAAAGGCCGTATGACCAATACGGCAACGACAGGGACCACAGGGGTCACCGGCCCTATTATGACAGGTGAGATGAGACCTTTTCCTTTTACAACGTGGGCCTAATGATCCTGACATCCGCTCAGGGCGGCATGTCAACAGGGACATGCGTCAACACCAGTCTTCATTTTGTTTTCTTTCTTAAAACTGGGTTTTTAGAGAGACGAGGCTGGGGAGAAAACTGGGACCCATAAGAGAGCGTTTGACACAAAGCAAATTATTGTTTTATGATTTTTTTGGGGGGTTTATTATGTTTATTTATCCCTGTACAGGATAATTTGAAAAGTTATGGATGGATTTTAATGAAGATTTTAGCAGAAGTGTCCCAACGTTGGTGTTGACTCAGATCATAATCTAGATACAGTTTTTGGTTTTAAAGATTCTTAAACATTCTGAGATACATTTGGCAGAACAAGCAGTTCCCCCCTAAACCAGAGGGTGGCAGCAGTGACTATTGACAGCATCAGACTCAAAAAGTCCACAGATATTTTGCTGAAGAAAAAAACGTTGTTGGTTTGTTAGCGGGATTATTTGAAAACCTATGTACAGATTTTATGGAAATGTTTACCAGAGGTGCGCTTCATGCCAAGGAACAATTCATTAAACTTTGGTAATGATTCAGATCATGTGCTACTTTAAGCTAGAGGTGTAGGTAACAATATGGGCCAGAATGTGCTGCTCTCTCAGAGTGCTGTTGTAGTTTATCTTTATTATCAGAAATGATTCCCTGAAATATTTCACTGGATATAGAAAATATGAGTTTTGCTTTTTGAATTGATATGGGGGTCATAAGGCACCAAATGAGAGGTTGTCATGTGAGCCTTTAGGTGTATAAAGGGACAAAATAAGATGGATGATAATAAATTTAATAAAAGTCTCAATAGATGATATGCATAAAATACACAATTTTTTCATTAGATATGTATTTTTTAATTATATTACTGATTAAATTGTCATTTTTTGAAAACTAAATAAAGGAAAAAAATGTTTCATTAATGGGTGTCTCTGACTCTTAGTTTTGGGGTCACAGGCTGAAATGTTTGGGTTCCCCTGTTCTAAGTCATTGATATGAACAAACACATTGAAAGTAACCCTATTCTGCCAATCTTTGTTTTAAGCTTAACAATCACATCTTTTTCAGTTTTAAATATTATTCCTATGTGATATCGTTCAGGCATCCGGACCCCAAACGAAGACGCCCTGATGATTTTCATCCCAGCTACCACCAGGGACGGGACGGCCCTTCGCATGACTTCAGAAGGATGCCGGACCACAGACCACCAGGTCCATCTGGGCCGGAGCATTACAACCGGCCGTTCCACCCCGACAAGCCTCCTCCTCTGCTGGACCCCCGCTCCCCTCAGGCTCAGAAGTCTCCCCAGGACTCCCGCTCCCCGCTGGAGCGTCCCATGGATCCCGGCATTATGGCGGACCCCAACTGGAACAGCAGGAAAACATAAAGCCTCAGGAACTCATCTGGACCTGTGTTCCAGGCTGGAAGCCACATGCTGCTGTTGACAGACGTGTGGGGTGGGAGGGGGTCTCTGCTTTTGAGCTAACTGTTAAAAAAGGGAATCAAAACGTTTAGTATCCACCAGCAAACTTTCTCCCAGTGTTTGTGATTATGGGATGGAAACAAACTAAGCTGTGTGTCTTTATTTAAATGACCTGCTGCCTCAGTCGATCATATTTCGACTGAGTGGAACGACTGAAAGCTTAGTCCCATGGACTATTACAAGGAAAATGTGGATCCAAGAACTGATGAATGATCTCAATCCTAAAAGTGCCTGAAAGTGTTGGCCTTCCGAAGGGGAGAAGAGCGGGAATATTCCAGGAGCAACCAAGGACACTTTGTTTTTGTTTTTTTCTGTGCTTAGCTTTAAGTATTGCAAAAAAGATGTCATCAGAAATTGAATGTGTTAATCATTTGCACCTTGGAAACATGTTGATCATGTAGCTGAAGAGAATCCTGAAGTTTTCACCGTGCAGATGAAGAGGATTTCCTCTGAGGTTGCTGGAAATCTGCTCAAACGAGCCAGCGCCACTCAACAGAACATTTAAAATGTTTAGTTTTTTGTTTTTTTATGAAGTTCACATTTCTCGTGTACAATTATGTTTGATTTCTTTCATCGTGTATCTATTCAAGTCACTGCAACCCTTCTGCGCTGTTCACTTTAACTTCCTTCTTCGCCAATATTGAAGCTATCAAAGCAGTATTTATTATGACTTTTTCAGAGGTTCATAACACTATAAATCCAAACAATCCTTTATTACACCTTACAGTATTGTGATGGTTTAGAAATGGTACTTTGCTTCTTGAAGTAATGGACACAGGAACCCCTTTCTGCTCACAGATGGATGTGCACTGCCATTGTCATTAAATTGGTTACTCCTCCTGTGCCAAATCTGCTTTTATCCCATCTTTATTCTGGTGTCTTTGCGCTTCTTCAAGTCCTGTTTCTGATTGTAGGATCAGATTGCAGATTAGTTCATGAACGTTACCAACAGATTAGGAAAATTGCCGCACTTGGCTAAATTATAAATCAATAAAAAAAAAAAAAATGAAGAAAGGATAACACAATTCTTGGAGTTCATGTAGATTTCTACTAGAACTGTTGATTTTAGGGAGAAATGGTTGAAACTATTATATAAAGTGTTTGGATTTATTCTTTTTTCCCCTTGGGCACTTACAGTCAACTTGTTACAGTGAACACAGCTCTTGTTTTTCTTCCGCTTCAAAACAAACTACAGTTCCTGTATTATATGTTCTGTAAGAAAGTCTAAATAATTTATATTTGTGACAAAACCACTCATGAGAAATGTCATGTACATATGTTCTGACATATGTAATAAACTTTGTTACACAACAAATGGTCTTGTTTTATCTGACAGCCCTTAGATCGGATGTGGGAAAACAAGGATTTAGGGAAAAGCTAATTTTCCTGAATGTAATTATAGTTTTAAGTCTTGGAGAGAGATGGGCATGGATTCACAAAGAAACCTTAAGACTAAAAGTAGCTTCTAGTGATGTGATTTCAAGACTTTTAACTCTCCTTTGTGACTAGGTGTTTAGTGTTTTCTTGCTGGTAAAAGAGCGTTATATAACTTGTAGATTGCTTTTTTCAAGGAGCCTTCATATATCACTAATGATTATGAAGAAATCATACTTTTCTGGTTCAAGATTAGCAATTTTGCACTGTTTGTTGAAGTAATCTCGCCTCTGTAGGAATCAGAAGGAGTCTCTTTGCTCCGAGCTATTGTTTATAGTGACTGGAAACTGGAGTATATCCTTGTAAAAAGTCATATTTTAGTATGAAAATAGACACACACATGGAAAAAGTTGTTGGTACCCCTTGTTTAAAGGAAAAAAAAAACTATATTCTCGGAAATAACTGAAATCTGTCAATAGCGATAAAAATGCTATGAAAATAAACAAATGAAAGTCAGACATTGCTTTTCAACCAACTGGAAATCAAACAGGCCTAGACAAAATGATGGTAATCTTAATTTTATATTTTATGTCGCAACCTTTTGATGCAATCACTGCAATCAAACGATTCCTGTAACTGTCATTGAGACTCCTGCTCCTCTCAGCAGGTATTTTGGCCCACTCCTCATGAGAAAACTGCTCCAGTTCTCTCAGGTTTGAAGGCTGTCCTCCAAATATTCTCAAAAGGATCAGGGCTCATAGAATGCCTTTTCAGAATAATCCAATGTTTTCTTGGGTGTTATTAACTGTGTTTTTGTGGTTATTCTGCTACAAGGCCCATGAACTGCGACTGAGACCAAGCTTTCTGACACTGGGCAGCAAATTTCTCTCTATAATCCCTTAAATTGTCTTGATATTTCTTTGTACCTTGCAGAGATTCAAGACATCCTGTGCCAGATGAAGCAAAGCAGCCCTAGAGCATAACAGAGCCTCCTCTGTGTTCCACAGTAGGAACAGTGTTACTTTCTTAAAAGAAAAAGTAAAAATAATGTTTTTGGGTAATTTTTCTGTCTGTCAGCGTAAACCTGACATGTCTAAGAAAAAAGTTCAAATTTTGTCTCATTTGTCCATAGGCCATTCTCCCATAAGCTTTATGGTGTCCCCCTTGGTCATTTCCCATTTAGTCCACTTTTGCTCAAACACAGAAATTGTGATTTGACGCAAATGTTCCTTGAGGTTGAAGTTCACATTTAATGTCTTTAGAAAGTTTTTTGGGCTACTTAGTTACCATTAATATCACCCACCTCTTTGATTTGCCATCAGTTGTCCTCCTTTGGTCACATCCAGGTAGGTTGGCTACAGTCCTATGGATCCTACATTTCTGAGTAATGCGCAACTGTAGTCACAGGACCATCAAGCTGCTTGGAGATTATCTTATAGCCTTTACCTTTAACATGCTTGTCTATAATTTGTATAATCTGAGACAACTTTTTCCTTCACTTTCTCTGGTCCATGTTGAGTGTGGTATACACCATGTCACCAAACAGTACAGTGACTATCTGTAGCCCTAAATATAGGGCCTCTGATTGATTACAAGATTTTAGACAGATTAGAATAATTAGACACACATTGATTTAACTTTTCCTTTTGGCCACATTAATTTTAGTCTTTTCTTTGTCCAGGCCTGTTTATTCTTTTAAAGCATATTTGAAAGCAATGCCTGAATTTCTTTCAGTCATTTTCATGGAATAGTTATTATTTATATCAGATTTAGGCTACTTGTGTGACCCAGTTTTTTTTTTCTTCCATTAAAGGTATAGTGAATGTTGTTCTTTTTCCGGGTAGATCATCAATACAAGTGGTCCTTCTAATTGTCAGTCATTGTGGACATATGTTTACTAAGGCCTTCCTACATGCTTGTCCTCATTTTCACTTACCGGTTGTGAGTCTGACAGCGGAAAAATTCCAAATCTTCTTTCTTTGGAAAGTAAGCTTGTATGAGTGATGCAAACAGGAACTTTTATACAGAGCGTATACAAAGAGTAATGGGCTCATGCATGCTCTTGCACGCGTTTAACAGACGTTCCCTCTCAGGAGTTGATACAAGGTTGGGTATGAGCATTATTTTTTTAAAGGAGAGGGCAGGTCTTTTAAAAAAAAAAATCATCGAAATCTGCCAATATACGTTTAAATGAGGGATACAAACAATTTTGTCCACATGTATATTTGGTATATTAAGACATCCAGTATCTCCAATCCAACTCTCAACAGCAGGGGGCAGCTGAATACTGCTAATTCTGAGCAAAAAGGGATTTTTTTTCAAATAATGCTTTCACTTGAACAGCACTGAGACAAAGGAAGGCAGCTCATAGACAAGACTTTCTCTTTTATTCAATAAATAACTTACATTATCAACAGTTGGCATGTGGAACCACATAAGATTTACACAGTTTGATCTTTCTGGCCTATCCCGGTCAGCTATTTTGTACAATTCGTTTAAAACATCAGAATGAAAAAAAAAACAAAACATAAAGTGCATCAAACTCAAACATACAAATGCCACAGAACAGTGTCCTACATTCTTTTTTTTTTTCAGGAAGGTGAGCTGAGTGAAAACATCTACGCTAAACAAGTGAGAGACTCATTCGGTTAAGGTGTGCCATCTTTAAGACTGCTCTGTGGCATTTGTGTTGAAAAACAATAATAAAAAAACTTTTTTTTTTTCAGAATAAGAGGCTCACATTCACCAAAAAAACATTTTTGCACAAATCTGAAGGGATAACTTTGAAAAAAAAAATCTGTAATATGCAAATCTCAACACAACAATGCACAAAAATGTATGTACAATTCTCACAGAATACAAGTAGAACCAGAGACTGTAAAACACAGTTACACCTATTAACACAAAGTTAAACAACACTAGTTTTTTCTTGTTGGAGCGTATTTAGAAGACATATTCAGAACAGCAGTGAAAGAGGCCTGCTGATACTTCAGCGTAAACGATAAACGACCGTAAAGCCCAGAGGGCTTCAACAACACGGATCAGATGCTGCAGCTGAAAGACTTCTTCCAACGCGGAGCATGTAATAACACGAACACACCAGGAAGAAAAAAAGAAGCTGTATTTCATCACTGTATGGTAAACACGAGTTTATATACAATGAAGTTTCCCTTAATGAGAAGAGTTTGAGGCTGAAAAATCAGATGTGAGGAGGCAAACGTTGGCACAGTGGGGCGTACTTTGGCAACAAACTCTGCCATGAGATCACCTTTTCCTTTTTTCCCCCCCTTCTCTTACAGATGTGCTTATTGTTCAGCCGCTGTGACTCAGTCAGTTCTCGGTCTGCAACTGCTTAAAGCTAACCAGAGGTGACGTCTGCTGAGTCGAAACAGCCACCATCTTTATCGTTGTTAACATGGAGCTGTCACAGCCCGATGGGCTGATCTACCTCCTCCACAGCGACACTAACGCTGGTTCTCTCTCCTGCTCTCAGGCTCGAAAGACAAACACTGTCAGCTTAAACAATAGAAAGAACGGTTGTGCGTTACGGATAAACGACACATTTCTATTAATTCCAGTTAGCAATTTGGCAGAAGGAGGCTGCTTTGTCTTTTATGTCTCTCAAAAAAAATCTTGGAGCAACACATTCTCTCTCACTCTCTCCATATATATGTATAAATATATGGAAAATCCTGCTCTCAAAAGAACTCCAAATTAACCACAGATGCTGGATTATTCACACATGTTGTACTAATGCACACACACACACACAACCTAACAATATGACTCATTAATCTACGCTGCAGACAACTGGAGACGTTGCTCTGACATCCTTTTGGCTGGGAGCTCCCCATCAAAATCTTAGGCTTTTCCAAAGCTGGAAACTAATCAAACATGGAGCTGCCTCTGGCCTTAGGTTAACAAAAGCCCCCTGTCAGGTCCCAATCCCCGCCCTCTCTGCAATCCCCCCCGCTCAGCCGCAGGAGCCACGGCTGGCCCTGGCACTGATGCGTGGATCAGAGGAGGGAGGATCAGCGGAGCCCCCTTTCTGCAGAAGATCATCTTGAGGGTTATTCATACGTTTTAATCCCAGGTGGACATCCTGAGCTCTTGGCTCTCTTCAAAGAGTAAGAACAGCTAAATGCATGTGATGACAAGCGGGTGAGAGAGTGGTGAGCGTCACCTTGTCATCAGGCAGACATCAGAACCACCAAAATGAGCTGCTGGAGAGGATGATATACGACACAGAAATGGTACTTCTACTTTCACTGACAGACGCGACATGAGGACACCGTGTCTGACAAACTACAGAATAACTGTGCCACACAGTAAAACGGCCAGGAGGTTAAAGACCAAAACCGAAAGGACATCTCTGATCCCCTGTACTGCACTGCTTAGAGCATCCTTCTCATAGATGTGGTACCTGTTGCTGTTTGAGTGGAGCATTTTTACATCCTCAAAAGCGTAGTACGCCGCCAGGGTGAAGTTAATGTCTCCGGAGGAGAGGAGGTCAAACACGCAGGACTGAAAGTACAGATCTTCCACCGGAAGCCGTTCTTTGCACTTGGCCTTTGCCGACTTGTAGGTGAAGCCCTGTGTGCCAGCGACGCCGCGGGTCCTACTGGCACCCTGAGTCGCCTCCGCCGCCCGGGCTCTGAAGTTCCGGAAGTCGATGCGTTGGTTGGCTGGACAACCATGGAGACACAAATACAAGTCCTGGGTGTCGCCTTCCTCCACCGAGTTCACCACCTCCTCCGGCATGCGCACGGCGAAGGTCAGGTAGCGGCCCACCTGCCGGACTACGATGGTTGTTCCAATGTACTTGGCCTGGATTTCCACATGCTGCCCGGGAACCTTCTCCACCACTCGCAGAGTGTTGGCGCCGTAGCGGTCGCCTCCGTTCTTCGAGCCGTCAGCGAACGCTGCTGGCAGGTCGTCTGTCTCTGCATGGTACATTTTCTGCTCGACGCATTCTTGGAAATTCCTGAAGATGATTGTCAGCTGGGGGAAAAAAAAGAAAAATATGTCAGGAAATAAACAACAAACAAACTATAAACTAAGCAACTGTCTGCCTTTTGTAGCAGATGGCACCAAACGGTTGCTTCAAACATTGCATCATATTATCCGATAGATTTACAGTGCCTATATCATGCAAAAAAAACTTTTAAAAGTTTATAACTGTGATATAATACCACTCCTTCCTGAAAAAGTCAACAATCCTTTGCAACCTCTAAACAGTTTATTTTTTAACCATCTTACCATTAACTATTCCAAGCTTTTTCTTTTCTGCTGAAGAACAGATGGATCGACACATCAATTTAGTTTTTTTTTAACGTTTTTTTCTTCTTGTAGCGGCCACTACGTGCAAGCATTTAGCAATGAGACCATGTAAGACGCGTGCATTGCCGATCCCCCTCATGTTTTTGTTTAAATCGAGACCGGTCTAACATTCATCAACATTATGTCTTTTTTTATTATGTAAATAGAGGAATATAAAGCACAATATATGTCTATCGAACCAGCAGCACTTATCTGTGATTGGTTAGACTGATGTCAAAATATTCAGTATGGACACTGGCCTTAAAAAAACCTGAATTGGTCGATGTCTAGAAGAAATTCATCCCAACAGCCAACTCCATGTTTCCAAGCTGCAGGTTGCTGCAGCCCCTCCAGAGAAACCTAACAGCTGTTTCTCTGCTTAGCGCTGACCTTACCTCACACACACACCGCATTCAACAGCACAGATTTCCTTACGTAAAATATTTTGACCATGTGCAACTATCCTTCCTTTGCAGCTGACCACTACTTTATGCTGGAATATTACATTAAACAAAAACATGAGAAAAAAAAATACAAGGGGAATCAATTCTTAATAAAGGCTGCGTACATCAGAATTTAAGAGGGAAAGGTTTATAGTTTAGCAATGAGGACAAATTTGTGCTTCATCTCCCCCCCTTCTACCCCACTGAAGTTTCACATTTCAGGGCTGGCTCAACTTAGGGGGAGGCCAAGGTAAACGCCCTCCAAAAACATGAGTCCCTGGCCATGTTAAAATCAGCCCTTAGTTTGCAGACACAAAGACGATCTATTCATAGCTCTGAAAAACCTGCCTGTGAACCCCCAGAACTATGCTCCGGAGAGTGGCGTCGGTCCAGGACACGGCGATATACTCTGCAGCTAATTAAGCAGGGCCGGTCAGAACTCTGCAGGCTCTGTTTCATGGGATACCAATGGGCCATTGTCCGAGCAGCAGTCTGGGGACAGCCAAATGCTCTGTTGTCTGTTTCTGACAAGGGGTCTACACAACACTCTATTAGCCTGACAACTAATGTGCTGCACCCGCCCTGCAGCCACCTTCCAACAGCTCGTTTCTTAAACGTTTCACTGAAGCCTCCATCGGTGCCGCCTTCTGAAAAAAAAGAGCGTTTTATTTGCTGCAGTGTGAATAGTGTTACAACCAACATGGCGCTCTGCTTTTTAAAGTAGATCTTTCACCAGAAGGCTCTTGTTTGCACAGGTGGCACTTGCTGCTGCTTTGTTTCCCCTTTTATCCAGAATCGAGCTCCTCTTAAAAAGCTGTCTCATTTTCTTCCAAGAATAGCAGCACAAAAAAAAATGCAATTCCCTTAAAAGCAAAATAAACCACAAATGCTTAATAAGCGTCATTTAGAAGCCTTGATTACAGAAAATTACAGTTCCTACAAATGTAAGTCGCTTTATTCAACCATCTAAGTACTTTTGGTTCTTGACCTCAATTACAATTGTTCCTGAGGCTCTGGCAAATCTGGGCCAACTCCATCATGATACCAAACTATAATTTAGCAGCAGTCATCCAAATGATCCACAGTGCCTTTAAACAAGATCATACTACCCTGCCTTCTGCAGATGAAGATATGAGGAAACACCAAGTATGCGGACAGTAATGATCTCCAGCAGCAGAAACATCAGGCTGAGGTGAAGTGAAAATAAATCCTTGCTTTGACATCTGCTGCAACATGTCGTTTAGAAGGATTATCAAGATCTCTGCGATTGTAGACTGGGCTCGGATTTCTGAATCCGTTATTATGGCACTAGTTCCAAACACTAACCAGACGCCACAGTTACACATAGAAGCCGCTTTGGAGCTCTGAGAAAGTGACCACATTAAATGGGAGGCGCACGCACAAATCGATACCTTAATGTGATCAAGAAAAAGTCTTTAGTTTCGTGTAGTTTTAAAAAATATGATTAAATAAATCATTGAACAATTTGGAATTGTTTTTTTTGTTTTACTTTTAGTGTCAATTTTAGAAACTAAAGCAATAAATGAAACTAAATAATGTGATTAAAAATCTTTAAGGTCCACATCACCCATCCTGATTCCAAGTTATATCTAATAATGTGTTTAAATAAAAAAAAAAAAAGATAAAATAAAAAAATCCAGCAGCTTTTAAATACTCTAGATCATAGATTTTTTTGAGTAAAAAATGTTTACCTAGTTGGGTTTTATTACCTGTACCAATCTCAAAGAAACACAAAGCTAAGGTTGGGTCCCTTTAAGAACAGATTGGAATATGAGATATTTATTTGGTTTGTTTAAAATATCTTAACTACAAGACAATTTAGGGTCAGGAGAATCATAGTTTTTTTATTCTTATTTCTAGCATCTGAAACTATTTATAGTCAAACTGTAATATTCCAATGTCTATCAAATGTCAAAAAAGTAACTATAGATGTCCAAGTCTTATAATGATTCCGGAAATTGGTCTAATATCAGTCAAAAAACTAAATCCAAATATGTCAGCCTGTGTTTAAAATCTGAGATATAATTTAGTTTATAAAAAACTCCTCTTCAGTCTGTTCATGCAACCCATTGATTAAGAATAAACAGGTCAGTTGTTCCCATGACTTTTGCTGACTGTATATAATTCCACAATTTACTATAAGTAAAAAAAAAAATTAATATGCATGATTTTTGCTGATATCATATTAATCCAATATCAGAACGGGTCCAAACTCGAAGCTGAAACATCTTTACTGTATCAGAAATGAAAACATGTATTGGGACACCCCTTATTGTAGCAATTATAACCCAGACCCAGTTACACCTTGTGCAAAAAACTCCTGCACATGAGGTTTTTTTTTTTTTTTTAAAAAGCAGAAGATGAGTCACATAGAAAAACAAAAACCCAACAGGGAGACAGAAGAGATCAATATAATTATCATGAAACTTTGATGCTTTATGCAAAAACGTGAAAGACCTTATTATGTTAATAATTCTAGCTACACAAGTTGTGTATTTATTGATTCTGACATAAAGTTGAATGTTCATTATACAAAAGTCCATCAGTAGGTGTGTTAAAGGCGTATCTAGAACAGTACCAGCGTGTTTTGCTAACATCATACATTCAAGTATCTAGGATTAACAAAATGATTCTCACCTTGCTTGTGGCTGTTGCCAAGGACCCTGGAAGCACAGGTGAGTTGGTCACCTGCACCGACAGGAATTTGTTATGGATGAGAGGCCAGGCTCCTTCCACCTTGCACGTCTGAAAGTCATCGCCAAAGGTCCTGAGGTGGGGGTCTCCGAAAAAGCCGCAGTGGGTGTAGTTAGGCTGCGCCGAGCTGCGCGTCAGACTGCGCTCGTAATGGCAGACCTCTGGGCCGTCAGAGCGCTCCTGGCTGTCGGTAAGGACGGGGGGAGGCGGGGGAGGAGGAGGCGGGGTCCTGGCCTGCGGCTGGAACATCGGCCCCTCTTTGGAGCAGTTCTTTTGGTTCATTAGGTCCTCGATGCCATGCTGGACAGAATGATAAGCCAGGTCGCCCCTGCAGCTCCGTGCCAGTCGGCCCACGCAGGTTTTGTACACCCGCAGAGCCGTGCAGTACTCCTCCTCCCCGAGTCCAGAGTTTGAGGTGACGGCCAGATATTCAGTGGTACACTTGATGACCTTGCACTGCAGGCTCACTGTCAGGTGGGCAAAGGGAATCAGAAAGGTAAACACACCATCTAGTAACAGGATATCAACACAAAAAGCTGGAAATAAAAAGTGAGAAGAGTATACACATTTCTATACTATATGGATATTCAATGTCCACACTTCAAGGAAGGAAAAATCTGTGTCCTTCACCATCTACCAAATGCAAAACCAGACCATAGACTCCTAGTAATCTGACATATAAGGAATGCAGTTTATTATAGACAATAACTGTGGTTTGGTTCTAATCTACAAGTTTGCTGATAGTTTATCAACTATTGAGTTGTTCAAACAGATCTCAGGACGCCTTATTGCTGCACCATGTTTGACAAGTATCACCTTGGCCTAATAAAGCATTAATGTTTTACCACATCTTCCACCTAACGCCAATCATCTGACAATAAAAAAAACCTTAACTTCAGGTATCACTGTGTTATGAGTTTGTTAACGGTCAGCTATTTAGTTGGGAAGCTGATAATACTGAGAGATGTGTAAATCAGTCTGACTATTCTGCGTTCACCAGAATAGTTTGGTTTGGTTAATTTAGTTCAGTTCAACTCATTTTACCAACAGTTAATTTTCAAGTTTTCCAATACACATTCACATGTTTAAAGAAAAGGATAAATTCACACAAGTAATTCAAATAACACAAGACTGAAAAAGAATAAAAAAAATACTAAATGATAGTTTAGTAAAATAAAATATTGATTTTGAATTTTGAATAAATGCTTCTATAAAAAAAACTGTCCCCGAACAAATTAAAGGGCCATGCTTATGAACAGTGAACTAACATACCTGTCAAGAGGTGCAGAAGTCTGATCCTGAACATTGCAGAAAACACCTGATTTCAGTGATTACCTCAAAGTGTTGCTCAACAAAATTTTAGTTCAAGAGCTCCATCAGGCCTCTTTACTTGTTTTATATAATGGAAGGGTATGTAAACCTTCAAGCACCAATTTATATTGCTACAGCTGTGGCTATATAAATAAAATTAAAAAACATACCAGTAATTTACAGAAGAAAAAAAAAAAAACAGTGTAAAAAGGTTCCATTTACATCCAGTAATATAAGGTTGAATTAATTCCAATCCACTGTGTTTCTATACAGTCTTAAAACATTTGGAGCCTATTTTTTTTTAAATAATTTTCCAGGTCTAAATGAAATTGGGAATAAAGAAAATTAAGCATAGATAAAAAATGGATTCCTTGCTTAATTGTCTGATGTGACAACACCAAAAAAGCTTTAAATATAGTTGATTTTGAAAAGTTTTTTATTTAAATGCGTGCTTTATCTGTGACTTGACACCACACAACTAGATTTGACCCTTTTAACCCTCTACATTTTACTTTTTGGACCTACAGAATAAATTCCCACTCATTTAAGACAATAGAAAACCCACTATGCTTCTCTTTATGGGTGCTGCTACAAAAAAATGCCAGAAAAAGCAAAATTCCAGCTATTTTTGGGTACCTAAGAAAACAAAAAATGGTACAATAAAATGTGCTTTAAGGAATCTGAATTTAGTGTAAGATTTTCCATTATTTCCTCAACAATTCATATATTTATAAATAGACATGATTTAACTGAAGTTAGGCCTAAAAATAAAAATAAATAACAGATATCAGTTCTTTTCTTTTTAGATTACCATTTTGAAACTTATACTTTAAAATCGTTAAATAATGATTAACTAAATATATACAAAAAAATATAATAAATAATCCACAACTGAACATTTGCAACCCAGAATGTGAGGCCAAAAACTTATATATATAGGCTATAAAGTTAGGTTATAAGTTATTGATAAATAAGTTATGCGTTATTGAATACAACCTATCCTAATGAAATCTCTGCAGTGAGTGAATCTGTGATTTAAAACTAACTTGTTTTTTCTTACCGGAGGGGAAAAGTGTGAAAAACACAGCGAGGACTTTGCACACATCAAGCGCCGAAGGTCTCCCTCTTTCCCCCATAACCATCCATCCAGCTCGGGGTCGCGCTTCTCTCCTCTCCCTGGTCACATGGGATTAAACAGTGGAGAAAAGTTAGAGCTGCAGCGCTCCCAACCAGAAGATAGTCCACAAAAACGCTGTCCGACTTTCATCACTGCCTGGTTGAATAGAAGCTGATTTGCTTGCTGTTTCAGAGTCTGAGTTGAACAATAAGCTGCTCCTTCTGCTGGTGTTTAATGTGCTGCAGCCGCTCAGCTCTACTGGGGAGGTCCGCCTCCTCAGCCCCTAACCCTCCTTCTGCATGGTTTCCTATTACACCAGGGGCGGAGCTAGGTGGGGGAACAGGGGTGGCCATGGCCCCCCTTAAGGGCTGGTTATACTCCTGCAGCAGTGTCGCAGTGAGCTTGACGAACATTTTTGATTTATGCTCAATTTGTGCGGACGCTTTTGGTTTTGGTTCGGGCCAGGGGGGGGGGGAGTTGGGGGGGGTTTTTTCGGCCATTGGGGGGTTTTGCGGGGGAAAATTGGGGGGGTTTGGGTTTTTTTTTTGGTTCGTTTCCCCTGGCGGCTTGAGGGGCCCCAATTCGGTTTTTTTTGCCCATATGTGACCTAGATCTGATCTTTTCATGGCTGTCTGAACAACACAGATCTGCTGCACTGTAGTCGACCAAAATCCCGGACGATTTCGAAATTCCCCCTGGACATTTTTTTTAGGTATGAAAAGTAGGAGAAGTGCAAGAGAAAAAGATAACGTCTGGTCACCCCACCATATCAACAATTTGATATTTCAGTGAGTAAATGCTTGTTGCTTTGATGCGTCTTTGCTTGGCAGCTCCGCTTCTTGTAAACCAACCAATTAGCGCACAGCTAATCTAAATATTCATGAGCATACTTAGATTAGATTAGATGATTAGATGAGCTTTATTGATCTCACAACATACCATAAAAGGAAGAAAACCTGTAATTTCATTCTAGGACTTTTAACCAGGCTTGAATAGCCTGGTTAAAAGCAAATATGCCATTTTCATGCCAACCAATGTTACGCAGCCTATTCAGGGACCTTAAAGACCAGCACCAAATACCCTATAGAATCATTATATGACCCTTTTAAGATAGTTGCATTGGGTGAACTTTCTATTCAATTAGTTTTAATTCACATTCTATGTCTTATTAGGTCAATATAAATTCACATTTTAGGAGTTTTACATATTTTTGACTTAAATTAAGTTAAAATTACCTTTTTCTATAAAAAAAAATCTCAATTAGGACTCAATAAAAAGTGATAAATTCAGCTGTAAAAGTTTGAGATTTTTTTTTAATTTGTTTTGATAAAAACATTTAGCAGATGAAAACTGGGATCCTATCTCAATACTCCTGAAGCTATCACCTTATTGTTCTTAAAGGGGACGTAAGAGGATGTACTGGCTGGAGTAAAAAAAAGCAACAAAAAATACACCATTGTAGATCAATTAGTGTTATAGCATTAGCCTGTGTTACTCATAATGGTTAGCGTAGCGGTCTGCATGGTGGCACAGTTTGTAGCCCTGTTGCATTGCAGCAAGAAGGTTTCTGGTTTAATCCTCAGTACAGGGTCCTTCTGTATAGAGTTTGCTTGTTCTCCCTGTGCATTCTCTCTGGGTACTTCGGCTTCCTCCAGGTCTGAGTGTATGTGTGCATGGCTGTATGTCTCTATCTTGCACTCTGACAGACTTGGGACCTGTCCAGGTGGTACCCTGCCTCTCGCCCATAGAATACCTGAGATAGTCACCAGCCACTCTGTGACCCTGATGGAATAAGCGGGATAAAAATGGATGGGTTAGCATTGCAGAGCAAGCCAAAGGCATGACTGATTAGCCACTACTTAATAAGATTGCCATTAAAGAGTATTGAGACTGTTTGTAAATAGATAAATTAAAATATTTAGGCTCAGCCAGTTAAACTAGGCACACTCTTTGGGAAACAAATCTGTATTGGTTCCTGTGATGCTCTAAACAGGATGCCCCCAAAATCTAGTTCAACTTAAGACCCATTACAACCTTAGCATGACATGTTGCTGGGTTTATTAATCTGGAAATCCTACTGCTTAACAATTATGCAACTAGTACAATCCTACATGTTACGAGTTTCAACTTTAAAACTAAAAGAATACACTATAAATATATCCGCAAATCTCAGTTTGTTCAGAGAGTTCTTAAGAAAACAATCAATGCACCCTTAGAACCTGGTTTGAGAACCATGGGCCTTAGGGAGGCACGTCCAAAGTCGATCCTTGGGGGCAGGAACCATCTCAGTAGACAGTATATTTTTTAAGGAACACCATCTTGACCTTTTATAACTAGATTTTTAGTAATCACGCAGTTGAATTGGTTGAAGAAACTATTTGCGAACGGTTATATTCTTATTTATAAACTAATAGTTTATTAGGGGTATTCAGTTACAGTCATTACAGTTCAAGCAGTTAAACATAGGCTCAATGTTAAAAAAAAAAGATAATTTCAAACTTCTTTTATTCACTTTTGGTGTTTTTTTTTAAATTCTTATTACAAGTACTAAACCTGTAAATACTGCTTTCATACTACTATCATTCTTGAAGCAATATTCTACAGTATTTCCTTAGACCTTTTTTGGTTTTCTTGTTATCGAAAAGGTTCTTCAAGGCTATAATTACAAATGGGAATTTTTAGGGTTTAAAACCAACCCTGACTTTAAAATCCAAAATGGCCGCCTTGCATGTAAAACTTGGTATCAGAGGCAAACAGAAAAGCTTATTTGCACTTTGTATGATTAGTATTTCATTGGATTTTTCAGAAGCCTGACATAACACATGCTGAAATGGTAGCTAAACACGTTATTATTTACTTGTATATCCTAGCCTTGTCACTGAGGCAGTCATTTAGTAACTTAGCCTTTCACATTGGTTAATTTGAACTGGTTATCATCCTCAGATCTGAACAGGTACATGGGACACCAACACTACAGTTCCTTGTTCACTATTGTCTGCCTCGGTTTATGCAGAGTTCTCCAAATTTTCCTCACTGTTCTTTTCATCAGAAGCAATAAAAAATATTTTAGCTTATTACCTATTCCTTATTAGTTTTACGTAATAGGTCATTTGTTGCCTTGCAAAGAATTAGCACCCATATTCCTTTCAAGGAGCACATCCTAAGTACCACTCAAGGTATGTGTTCTGCAGTTTGGGAACAATGGCTCTATGCCCCAGATAAAAGTGTTTACAAGTAGAATATAAATCTTTTTACCCCTAAAGGTCCACTGTTAGCTGTGCTGTGGACCAGGTGTGTGCAATTTTCTATTTCCACTTAATTAAAATCATCCATAAACATCTTCAAATCCATGTGTTTCACACATTCTTCAATGGAGAGTTGGCACAAGTTAACACAAATTACTAATGAATATAACAATAAATCAATCTGCTGGTTGAATTATAGATTAATCATTTTGGTTGTGAAACATTCTGTTTCCCAGACCAATATAAAAAAAAAAAGAAATATTCACAAGCTCTTGAGTAAAATTATGTGCAATTTTAATTGTAAACACAACTCTTTCTGTCCTCTAATAACCAAAACAAAACTGATAACTACCCCCCTGAGCATTGCATCAAAAAGACATTGACAATATCACATTTTCTTTTGTTTAAACAAGATGAAAATGATTATGAAACTTGTTTAAAGATGATCAAACAGGATAACTAGGCCTGTTTTTTAACAAAGATTTTCCCGTAGCTTATGGGCTCTTTTCCAGAGCTAAATGAAGATCAGGGCTTAAATAGCTATAAAAAATGTCCATGTATGAAGTGTACACTATAATTTTCAGTGGGTTAGGTATAATACTTAGAGATAACATACAGCTCAGACAAAATGGACCAAAGTGTAATTTTAAAAAGTAGTTAAAGTATAGAATCATTCTCTGTGTAATATAGATAGAGTTTTTCCTCAGTTAGTTTATTAAGAAGTGAAACCTGAGAGAACGGAAACCTCCAACGAAGGACCTGCAGGGATTTTTAAATATAGTCCTTTAGAAAAACAAAAATCGTAACAGGCATTTAAATCCTGATAGAATACCCAATATCTGTGTCAGCCAGGAGAAGCCTAGTTGGTTAACACCCTGATAAATCCGCAACAAGAAGGGCACCTAATTATTTAGTGTTTCATTTTATTGACTTGGATTTAAGTGCAGTTTCACTTTATATTAAGAGGTTTTAGCAAATTTCCTTAGATAACCGAAAATTTTGCTCAAATCCACTCCCTTCAAACACATCACACTTCTTGATTAGCTTTTATTTTCACAAATGGTTACATTAGCGCTGCCTTTCATTACCATTCAAGCTGAACCCACACATGATGGATGGCTGCATATACGCTCAGGTTGTAGCTGGCTGTACAGTGTTTTTCCACCGGAGTGGTGAACGTCTGTGAGGTTTCTGTCCCCTCTCGCGGTTGATGGATATGTTCCCATACAATGAGGTCTGAGCCTACACATGTTTTTCAACAGGGGTGGCCCTGTGCAGAGACTTACATCCAACACTAATATGCTGAGCGTTCACATCTGAAATGAATGAGTGCAGCTGAAAGCTCTAAGCTGCTTCTTGCTGAAAATCTTTTTGATAAATCATGGAACATTTTTTGGGGCTGTGGCAGAGAAGCTGTGGCTGCTGCAAAACTCAGAGGAGTAAATTGTCATTTAACACCCTGAAGGCTTTGATGTGAATATTTTTATGATGTGTTACTGGTCGATTCCTGGCAAGAAAAGCCCCACAGCATACCAAATATGATCGTGTGTGTTCCATCTTTTATTCCACTGGCACACAGTTTGCTGAGGCTCATAATTAGTTAACAAATTATTGTTGTTAAAGCTGCTACAAATGACAAAAATATAACTAACTTATTGTATGGTGCAAAAGGTTTCTAACTAGAAACATCTTAAGTTAAACATGCGTCCTACTTTCCCACCAGCACTCTTGAATTTTTATTATTTTATACCCTTTGTGCTTTCTAAAATCTCAGTTTGTCTGATTAAATTTTGAATGTCATTGAATGCTTATGTATTATGATAAAAAAAACAAAACAAAAAATAAGAACCTTACTAGATAATGATTGGAGTTATATGCAAACATAGACCTCAACTCTTGCTACATATGATTAAATTGAATTTCAGCTAATCTGAAATGCATTCCATTATTCTATTGTTATAAACTGCTGGTTGTGCAAATGTTTTGTAGTTGCATTCAACTGTTTGAATACAAAATGCCCGTTGTGTTAAATAACACAGTCTAAGCAGAATAGATTAAAAATGTCTGGTTTGTGAACTACTTAAAAGCTTAATAACAGTAAAATATGATGCTAAATAAGTACTTCAAATAATTTAGTGGTATAAATGATTATTTTATTTTGTTATTTCTAATTGATTGAGTGTAAAATTGAAAAAAGAATATTCACTCAGTAAAATTGAATAAGATCTTCCAATATAAAATGCAAGCAATGTTTGCAGGCACAAATGTTAAGCTTTATAAACATTGATCTAAATTATAAACTTAAATCATAAAAGACTTAGAAATCCAAATAACAATTAAGAAATATAACAGATAAACTGCAATGTAGCAATAATAATAGTCAACAGTCTTAATATTTTCTATAATAACCAAAATTTTTATTTCCAGTGATCTTATTCGAATAAGACCACTCCAAATATATTCAGCTTTTTAAATTTAAATCTAATAATCTTGCAAATTGAATATTTTACTGCTACAAGATATCATTAGAAAGTATAGCCACAAAAGCTATTAGAAATGTCATATCAGGGCATTTCAATGATCAATAGACCAATTCTAGTTAACCTAAATCTATATTCACAGCCCTACTGGAATCACTCTCACCAGCTGCCAGCTCTTATCAAGCTACATGTCACTTTAAGAAAAAAAACTAAAAAACATACCAGCTATTTGGTTGGTTGATGGGATCTTGTCAATAGAGATTCTTGTCTTAATGCATGACTGTATTATGAAATTAAGAATGCGGGCAACCAAGGCTTTAATAAATAGAGATGCACCAATCAGCTGTCCTGAGAATCGCTTGATTTTTCCCTTAATTTTCAATGTATAAAATGATTTTAACATTAACACGATCTTCTTTCACTTTCCATTGAATTTAAAACTCTAAAGCTCTATTAATAAACAGGCAATTTGATGTCTTTAATGGGTCTATATGTGATTTAAGGTCATTGGAATGAGAAAAAACAAAAAAAAACCTAAATCTAGATGTTTAAAATTTGAACTGTCAAATACAGTAATGTTAAGGAAACAGGTAATATAGTTATAGGTAAATCCTGATAGATAGATATTTCATTTTAAATGCAGAATAAAACATAAATGTTTCTTTTGATCTGTTGGTTTTTATTAACTATGTTAAATAATAAATAATTTTAAACCAACCTAACCACATTATGGTACACTTCATAATCAAACTACAACATAAGAGAGCTGCTGCTTTCTGTATTAATTAAAGTCTCCTTCCTTTCTCCAACAGATGGCGCTTGTTAGATCTCATCTGAAAGCTGAAATCTTGACACAAACGCACATGGCTTTTACTAGGGCAGGCAAACCTGTCATTAAATGTGAGCTACATGGACAACTCGGTTACTGTGCTAATTGGAGCTGTCAGGCTTTAAAAAGGCGAAGATTAGCAATCCGGCAAGTTTTTTTTAACCTGTTATAAGCAAGAAAATAACCCTTTATTACTGTCACATAGAGTGGTTGTTACTGATCTGAATGCTGTTATTCCTTTAAAAAACAACAACTGGATGAGCCTTTTAATAAAAGAAAATGTGGTAAGGTATTTATGTATTATTTATTTATTTTGTTGCATTTATTTCTTGGATTAAACTGTTTAATCATGCTGCACAAATGTAAATTTCTCGCATTGAAAATTCAATATGCACAAAATATGCAAAAGGAAATGTAACATGCAAATAAATAAAAAAATAAATAAGAGGGGGAAAAAAGGATATGACATAGACCCACCTTTGAGGCTGCATGGGCTCTGCAACTCAGGAGTTCTGCAGGAACCCAGAGGACAGCGAACAGAGAGGAAGCAGATCCCTGACCAAAAATAAATAAATAGAAGAAAAAAACTCCCCTCAGACACCAGACTGTCACACTAATCCGTAATCACACGCAGTCCGCGGCTCTTTGAGGGGAAAATCCACCGATCCGTACATGGTGGTGTCCGTAGGATCAGTTCCTCTGCGCGCAGCTCCTCTCTGCAGCCAAATCAAAGTGTCTCTCCCTTTCAAGCTGCCACCTCTCGCACCCGGCGGACTCGGATCTCTCCAGCCATCGCTTCACTCATTCCGCATCAGTCGATCGGAAAGCAGACATTAAGAGAGATTAAGTCTAAGTAATTGGCCTCATCCAGGGTGTTAGTTATGGCGAGAAGGAAAACAGCCCTGAGGGCAAAGCTGCTGCGCACAGTCCGATCCGCTGCCTGGATGTTGTGAAACGGCTTGTTAGAAAGTGTGAGAGAGACAATGATGGGCTCTGCATGACGCCGCATGGAAGCCCTCAAATCCCAGAACCTCCCCTGCTGTTCTGCTTTTGCATTGGAGAGAAGTGAGCTACAGATCAGGTCGCAGCAGCTGCAAAGAAACTCAAAACTGATTCAGAGAATCACTGCGTTTATCTAAAGCCAGTTTAAACCAAACCCTAATTGTCCTTATCACTGATGACACCTCAGCTACATGCCTTCAGCCTAAAATTCTCTACCGTTTTCACACTAGTTTATTCAACTTTAACAGAGTTGAAATTGATGCCTTAGGTTGATTGGCAACAAATGGCCCCAACTGTCAGATTATGACCCTCATTGCACGCTCATCTTTGCAAATCACAGGTTTCGGAAGAGACAAATCCACAATAATCAAGATTTAATAGAGGATCAGATGGACAAATGTTTTCCAGTTGGGGGAGAGGGGCTAGGCAGTGCTGTTAAAGCAGGAGGAAGGCTGCTGCACCTGTGTTTAAGGATCAGACTGAACCACAACCTCCCCCTCCCTGCTTTTAAAGCTTTCCAAGCTTCAACAACTTAACAGATTCTCCCTACGTTCCAGTTTCCCTCCAACCCTCTGCGGCTGGTAAAGCAGCAGAAACAATCAGGATTTTCACAGACTGCCAGGGTTATGTCTGACTCTGATGCAACACAAACTTAGAGCTGTTTAAAACCTGACTTTGCCAAATAAGCCGGTGAGTTTGGGGCCCATCGGGTTGATTCTGCAGGTGCTATATGCAGAAAGTATACAGAAAAGTATTTATACCCTGATTCTTTTCAGCATGTGTCATGTTACAACATATCCAAATGTCATTCACTGGGATTTAATTTATGCATCAACTTAAAATAGAGCAAAGTAAAAGAAAAGAATGTATGATTTAGATATTTTTTTATTTATATTAAGCTTCCACTAAATTTAAAGCTGCAAGTCCATTGTGTTGTACCATACTAAATACATCTTTATCCAAAACTTTCCAGTGTAGGTTTTTAGGTTCAGTCACCAAACTCCATGTTTTCTGCATTACTTTTGATTTTTGCTTCATTAATCTTTCTTTTTTTTATATAGAAAACATGGAGCCAAAATGTTTAATTTGGGTCTCCTCTTTAAGATCACCCTCCTAACCAAAATAGATTTTTTGCAAACATTAAATTAGACTTTGTATAACTTTCTTTCCACAATGGCTTTCTTCTCGCAATACTTAAATTCTGCCAGTTTTGTAGAATGCCATCCTCTTCTCATACCTTTTATATTGGTCTCTACGTGTCCTCCAGTTACACTTGGCTTTTTATCCTTTTTCTTCAACTGTCTAGAAGCTTTCAGATAATAGATGTATTTATATTGATTCTAAATGGCATGTTGATCAATTGACTCTTTGAATAAACTGATTCAACCCTGTACTTGGCTATTGCTAGGCTGTCACAAAAAATAAATTGTTGAAAACTTGTGATTGTAAATTGACAAAGGTTTCAATATGGAACACAACCATCACATTGCGTCATTCTTTAGCACTAAAAGCTAGACGTTAACCTCCGTAATGTCCGTCTTCACTAAATGTCCTTCTCTCCCCATATGGCCAGCGACAGGCACTGGATTTTACAGTGATGTCAGAGCAGGACATGAAAGAGCGACACCCCAGAGGGAGAAGAATGGCTTTAAAGTTGCAGGATGGTTGCTCCTATCACAAACACAGCTGGTGCACAAACTCCTTTTCTAAAGGTATTGCAGCAAAGTGTTAAAAGCCTGCAGGCTTTATGTGCTATTTGTCTGAATTGCTTAAATGCCCAGATTGTTTTATAAGCAAGCATATAATTCTGGTTTATGCTTGATTTTATAGAAACCCAGTGACAATTATCCATTTGTCATAACAAATATAGCAAAGATTGATGCCTATACTCTTGGGGGATCCTGCGTTTTTGATTATATAACAGTGATTTTCTACAGCATAGTATTAGAATAAAAATCAGCAGAGCTGAAAATCCCCATGAGACCATGTGTGGAAGAGAAACTTTTGAACCCACAAAAAAAGTTTATTGTAAAAACTTGTTCTGGAGATCAAACATTGTAATGCAAATACTAGCGTGTCGATTTTGTAAGAGTTTGCACAAATTTTTTTATTTATTCTGTGACTTGATTATTCATAACCCATTTCAGCAATTTCAAGAACAGTCCTTTATTTGAAATAAAGTTAAATTACTTTTAGGTAAAAAAACTGAGTCTGAAGAAATCAGCTCAGATTGATTTAAACTGATTGTTACTCTTTTAAAGATGCTAACATCTAACCAAGCGTGTGAAAGTTATGCAAACTTGTGTTTTGTTGCATTGCTTCTGTGTTGGTCACGCTCCAGTAAATATCATATGCTTCAGCTTCACCTTTTTGTGCCTTTTTGAGCTGCAGGTGCATACCAATTAGCCCATCACGGTGTGTTTTGCTTCTCTTGTCAGAGGTGTCATGCGCTCCATTGTGTTCAGACACCTTCGACTCAGTGATCTCCCCAGGGATCCTTATATTGCCTGAAAGAAATTCCTTTTAATTGCTTTTTTCTCTGTGGCTTTGATTCAAGTTTCCCAATCTAAAGCTGAGTGATTAGTTAGGTAATCCTTTCCAGTATTAGCAGGTTTAACAGCTAAATTATCTGTTTAAATAACATGGGTCATATACCAGAGCCAGAAAACCTAAAAATATTAAAACTATGAACCACAAATAAATTTTGTCACACTAAAAAAATGTTTTTCTTGACAGGGCCATGCCACTTGAAAATCAGAAAGCAACCGATGATAGCATCTCATTTGGAGGTATCAATTTATATAAATTGAACATAAACTATTTTCTATTGCGCAACTATAGAATGATGGTCAGAACAGATTTCTTTTCTTTTTATTAAAAGCCACAATTTGTACAATGTGTTGAAGTACAGAGTGAGTGGGCTCGCCATAGAGAGTTTTCAAATCAATGGGTAGGTTGTTGGTTTGTTTCCTGTGTGATGAAAATCTCTTTTTCTTCCATACTGACCAAGTAAGTCGCCATAGAATTACTGAGCTAAGGGATCAGTGAAGAAATGGTTGTCTTTACTTTTATTGTGAGTGGTTATTATGTTACGTGTTGATACCTAAGTAGGTCTGTATGTCTTATAGGTTACACTGGAAAAATCAACATCTAAATAAGCCATCTTTTCTTAAAATAAGTGCATTTTGTCTTGAATTGAGGAGGTAAAACATACATTTTGTCAATGGAATGAGACAATTTACACTTAAAATAAGAAAACACAATTGCATTGTCTAATTTCAAGTGCATGTTATCTAATTATCTTATTTTAAGACTAAAAATACTCATTCCATTGGCAAACTATTTCATTAATTTACTCAAGTTAAGGGTAAATACATTTAATTTAAATTTTTTTAAACTTATTTCTAGATCATTTTTCCAGTGAATGGACTGTTTTTTCTCAGTTCAATTCACAAAAATTCATAAAACTATTATGACCTACAAATCACCTTACAAAAAATAAAGGATTAAACATGTGCTCTAGAATATTGCATGGATCCTTTTTGGAAAGCTTCAATAGTTCTCATTATAAATATTTCCAAAAAACATCAGTATGCAGTTGCTGTCTTTAAAGGGAAGCTTCAGAGGTTTTACAAGCTTGAAGCTCTCCTGTACTGAATTGAATCATTACAGCAAATGACTTCAAAAATATTGCCCATTAGAAGCTATTCTGTTAAATTACACAAACCTCTCTCTGCTCTTCGGCGGACATCAATAACGGGTAAAACCCATTTACACAGAAAACATGCATATAAATGAAATCTGCTTAGCTGCATAGTGTAAATGGTTTTGAATCCTCTTAAAAAAGAAAACGTTTTTAGACTGCCTGCATGCATCAAAACTGACCAAGGAGGATTTTTTAATATTATATTAAAATGTTTATGCTTATTAGTTGCTTATTAAGTTAAAACAGAGAATACAAATTTATTTATTACTCTGAAATATGCTGGATTCTATGCTACTTGTGCATGACTGGCATCTGAAAAGGTTTTTTTTTTTTTTTTACCAGCATAGCTCCCTTTGGTAATAAGGTGTGAGTATGAATTCACAAAATTCTATTAACTCAGATATTGTGGAGAGTTACAGCCGTGGTTGGCAACAGAGAGAATGCAGGGAAGCTTGTAAATTGTCTGCTCATGTGAACTGAGGAAGAGACCTGAATGTGTAAACTCTCATTAAAAATTGTATTTCTCATTTTGAGCGGGGAAAGCTTCTATCTCTCCTTCATAAAGCAGACTGAAATCCAGAGAGAATTGCTGCTTTATGTGGACCAAACATTGCACCGTCTGAGACCTCCTAACAGATAATTAGTATGTGCTGTCTAGAACAGGCCTTAATTGAATACACACATGAACAAGCATTAGAAGCCATAGAAACCATATAACTGGTCACAGATTTGGGAAAGATTCTCATAATTTACCACCTGACAGGATTTAGGGAGGGAGGGGGACATATTAGAGAGCTTCCTCAGCTTGATTTGCATGCAAGATGGCTTAAATACAAGAAGAAAAAAACAACAACATAGGCTTATCTCAACAACACAGCCGTCTTTTTTAATTTCCTGCATCCAAGATTGTGCACAGAAGTGAAGGACAATCTATATATTCATCCTAGCAATGTATAATTAGACAAGCTTTGATTCCTGACTGTGAAAACAAAGAAAATATTGGCCTCCATTTATCTCTGCAGTCATTGGAGTTATTGCTTTGCTTTTTTACATTTTACATAGACAGTTGGTGCCAAATTAAGCAACAGTTGATTGGTGTAAAATCTTTTTTGGCCACCACTTCTCTTTCTGACGTATTGTTATTTTTCCTCCCGTAGTGTTGATTGTATCTTTGCTGTACTAATATAAAAAAACAACAACAAAAAAACAAAGAAAGTGCAGGTGATACAATAACGAGACAGCCATTGTGCACATGGTGTATATTTTTTTAAAATTGACTGAAATGCTTTATTGGAACAAACCTGTCTGTTGGATGAACTAATAATACAGAATAATCATAGGCACAGCTGAGACTTTGCTTTAGAGGTCTGCATTAAAAAAACAAACAAAACAATGTTAAATTTAGTCATATAAGTTTATCCAGTATTTATTCAGGACTTTTGTTTATGGTTGCAAAAAGCTTGGTTTCTGGCCTTTTAAACCAGTTTGAGCAATTATTTCAAACCTGTTTTTATGAAATTAATCTAACAAAAATCTATACTAGAGCAACCAATTCCTGTTTTTAAAGATAAGGACAGTTTTCATCATAGGATTGTCCACACTGTAAAATTGCTAAATTAAATTACTAAATGCTTCCAACATTCAAGCACATGATGACTGACAAAGTTCCTTCAGATATTCCCCCATCTAAACACTACTCCACTATTTCTGAGGGTAACGCTAACACATGTGCACAGACAGGATGAAGACTTTAACACAGACCTAACAGGGAGTCATAAATAAATGCTACCAACTCTGTCCAGGGATTCTTTTTTCTGAAAATAAGCTGCACAGTACTGAATTCCCAAAATCTCTTTTATGTTTTTGCTCCTTTGGCTTCACTGTTGAACTTAACTAGTTTCCTGCAGCGCTGTGCTGTGTGCACAGCTGCAGACCTTGCTTTTTGTCACGTCCTGTTACAAAAGCTGCAGCAGCCTGGTGTCCAACTGGTGCAGGTGGACTCCAGTTGTCTGCTGCCTGGAGGGAGTTGGACGTCATTGTAAGTGGTCAGGAATCTTTTTTTTTTTTCTTAACTAAAACAATAAGAATAGAAACAAGTTACACCAATTAATTTAAACCTAGGCTAGACAGAAAAAATAAACACTACAAAAAAAAGAAAAAAATCATAATTACAACAGTTTTTCATGGATCACCTCTGGTCCCAGCTGCTCCATAGCTCCTTCTCATTTTTTCTCTGACCACACACAGTGACTTTACATTTCCCCTGCCAAGATAGCAGACCAAGCTAATCCCACATCTTATTCTATTTCACATTTTAATACTCCAGTTCCTCTTTGTTATTAAAGAAAGCTTTCTTGAAGCTGTTCTCACTGCTAACCTTTATGTAAAGTAAAATGGCTATCATTCCCTCTTCATCTTTTAAATAAGGTTAATTTTGACAATTATTGGGTAACCAATTTGAGTAAAAGAAAAAAAAAAGACAAAATAGCATTACCATGGTTCAGTAAAATTCTGCCAAGAGGAGAATTTTATCCTTTACTGGAGGAGGGGGAGTGAATTTGCAATTCTATGCCTATAAATAGATCATTTCCATGCTGAAACATTTATAGTCTCCTTAGAACGATTGAAGAGTGGAGTTCAGCAATAGCTAAAAAAACAGATTAATTTGAAGCGTATTATGATGTATATTATCCACCCTGCAGGCTGACAAGGAGCTATTTTACATCAAGTCTGCCTCTATTGTCTGTGATGATAGAACGTTATATCACCTCAACTATGTATCCGCATGTAGACTCGTCTGCTTCACCTTTGCAAAGTGTGCTGTGGTTCTTTAATGAGAGGTGGAAATGTCAGCTGCCTGGCTTGTGAGTAATTTACGAGCTTGTGGACGTCTAATTACTGAGAAAAAAAGATTCAGCCATGAATATGATCTCTATGAGATAGTCGGCCTCACTTCCTGGCTAAATGATGTTGTTATTGATTGTGCACTTGTTATGTAAAATGATACTGTGGGTCTCCGGTGCAGCCATAGCTGAAGCTTGTTAATTAAATCAAATCCATTAAAAGGATGTACACAATGATCAATGTTTTTGGGGGAGAATAGATAGAGGTTAAGTAGTGATCTATGATGTACCATGGTTAAAGCCAGGGGTGCACTGCATTCCTTCAAAGGTGCCTGTAGAGTCAATGATGAAATTTAAATAAATGTATTCCTGGGATTTGTGTACTCCAAAATATGAGCATATGACTATTTCAGTGGTCATAAAAATTTACCTGAATGCATATATTCATACATATATATATATATATATACAAAATGACACACAACCATGCACTAACACTTTAAGACAATTTAGAAATCTCAATAAGCCTTATAGTCATGCTTATAATTGTATAGTTATAAAATTATGTTTATCAGGGGAGTGTTGGCCTACTGGTTAGAGCAGTGCTCTGAGAAGTTTACAAGTACCAGGTTCAATCCCCACAACCTGCACTCTGGGTTCCTGAGCAAAACCCTTAACTGCCACAAAATAGCAGCCCTCAGCTCCCCAGTGAGATGGGTAAAATGCAAAGAATGAATTTCCCTATTGTGGGACAATAAAGGGATTTATATTATTGTATATATATTATTATATGTGTGATACAACATTATTATATCTTGGTGAGAATATTTGAGGATATCACATTATTCCTCTATTGACCTTTATTATGTGCACCTGTCAGTCTCAAAGTTACCTTTGACAAAAAATTAAAAATGCTATGGGAGCAGAGGCAGACTATACCTCAGTGTTTTTGCTTTAGTCAGTTATGATCGTGGTAAAGTTAATACCTTAGTCTGAAAATCAAGGCGGGTTTACAAACATTAACTTAGGGAGCTTGTCTTATGTGCAGTGACAGCTTGTTCCAAAGCTTTAAGGCCATCACAGAAAGAACTCTATCACTTCTCAATTTCCTCTGTGATCTAGAACAGGGGCAGACCTCAGAGCAAATGAAGAAACACAGGTGGAGGTAGAAATGGTAAAACAAATCCAACATGACAGAAATTACAAACATAGAAAATAAGAAAGAGAAATAAGCTAGAAAAAAAAAACTGGCAAAAGGTAAACAAACCAAATTAATTTGGCAAATTAAAATAACAGAAAATGGCATACCAAAAAAAATAAATAAAAAGAAAAACATAACATATCCGGCATGACCTTTCATTTACAAGTTTATCAAGCTTAAGAGTATAATTTTATAATCCAAAGAATGACTGTTTAAAACACAATTATTTTTTTAAACAAATTTTTAATCTACTGCTTTGATTTGCATAATCAATTTTAAACTTTGATACTATGCATAATTTTTTATGGTTTTCAGCTACTTGAAACATTGATTATGTGCACATAGATCATATTGATTTCACATTATAGTTTTCATTTAATTTCTCATTCTCATTTCTTAAGTGATGAGTGGTTAAAGATTTATTAAGTGAATTATGTTTAACTTGGACTTTAATTATTTCTGTAAATAAAATTTTCAACTTTTTGATTTTAACTATAAAATTCTTATACCGGTAGTTTGAAGAGACTCGTATTCATTGTCGCCTACTTCATCCAGGACCAGGTTGCAAGGGGAGCAGCCTCAGCAGATTCCCAGACTTCCCTCTCTGCTGACACCTCCTCCAGGAGGCCTGAGGAGCTCTCAGTCGAGAGCCTTAGTCCCTCCATCATGTCCTGGGTCGTCCTCTAGTCTTCCTCCCAGGGGGACGTGCCTTAGACATCTTCTGAGGAAGACGTCCAGGGGGCATACGAAAAAGGCAACATTATTTGATTATATGTTAAATAGCATAAATATATTTAACATTGCAACAAATCTTTTTCTTCTTCTGGTTTTACATCTTTTTTTGCATCCATAAATCTCCTTATTAGCCTTCCTTGACATCCTGCCGAGCAGTTCCAACCTCAAAATCTTTCTAATAATGCATTCAATCCATCCTTTCATCAGACCTCTTCAGCTATATCTTCAAAATATTTCACATGACCCACTGATGTACTCATCCCTGATCCTTTGCTATCCTTGTCCCTCCTGGAACCTCAACATTGTCATTACTACTACCTCCAGCTCAGCCTTTTGTCTCTTTCTCTGTGGCACTGTTTTAAATCATACATCATCGCTGGTCTAGCCACTGTCTATACATTTCTGTTCATTCTCCTTGATCGTCTTCTTCACAGGAATCTCCTGATACCTTTCTCCACCCATTCTAACCTGCTTGGACACGCTTCTTCCCCTTTGTTATTTATCCTCTTATTCACACACACGTATTTTGCCTTGCTACAGCTAAGCTCTGTTCCTCTTCATTCCAGGGCAAACATCCATCTCACTAGATTTGCCCTGTTCTAATCTGCAAACATAGTCCATGGAGATTCCTGTCAAACCTCATCTGTCAGCCTGTCCATCATCACAGCAAACATCAAATGACTCAGAGCCGATCCCTGACGCACCCTCACTTTCACCTTAAACTCCTCTGTCACACCTACACCCTACCTCACTACTATCATACAGGTCCTGCACCACTCTGGCTTACTACCACAGCTCCTCTCTTGGCACCCTGTCATTTGCTTTCTCTAGGTCTATAAAAACACAATGCAGCATCATTACCTGTTTTGTACTTCTCCATCAACATCCTCACAGCAAATACTAGATCTGCAGTACTTTTTAGACATTAAAACCCTACTGCTCCTCACAGATTCCTCTGTCCCTACTCCAGCTTCTACTACTCTTTCACTACATCTCTGCCATGCAAGTGCAATAATCCCAGTCAACTACTGTTTAGTCTTTTATTATATCTAAAGGAAACATATTCCAGGACATTACAGCTTTTCTTATGCTCTTTTTTACTATTTACACTCTTTTTATATTGTCTGTTGTATGTTTAATCTTAATGGCATCTTGCTTTAACTCTGTCCTTTGTACTTGTAAGCTACTGGAGCCAGAATTTCACTGAAGGGGTAATCCCGAGGGATAAATAAAGTTCAGTCTATGTCTAAGTCTTTCCAATGACTTAATTGTATGGCTCATCAATTTTATCCCTCTGTAATTTCCACAGCTGTGGACATCTCCCTTGTTTTTCAAGATTCGTACCATCATGCTTCTCCCTTCCAGAGGGATCTTTGCTCTTTAACATTTAATTGAGCAGTCTAGTAAAAAGCTGTACTGCTCTCTATCCACCCCATTTTCACCCCAATTCACTCCTATTTTGCATACCTAAATGGAAAAGCAAACAACTTAGGAACTGTAGGCCCAAATTACATTTATAATACATTATTTGAAAGCTAACACCTTCTAGTTTCTGAATATATAAATGAAAATTGGGTGAGTAAAACACAGCCCAAGACGCATCAGTTCAAACATGACAAAAAGTTGTTGTTTTTTATTCTCAAAAATATTATGTGTTTTTTGAACAGCAGTAATAAAGACATGCTTGCTTGTTGTGGCTGCTTTGTCATGTTTCCAGTTTGATGTGCTGCTATATCTGTGTTAATTGTGCTTTGGTGCTCGCCGTGTGCATAATGAACATGGTGGTTGAATTGTGGAGAATCTAAGCTTTCTAACAATATCTAACATGTCTATATTGAAAAAAAAAAGTAATTTTCATGCATTCTGAATTATTAGTTGTAAACGCTTTAAAACTGGTTGTCAGCGACCCGGTGGGTTTTGAGAGGCTAAAACCTCCAAAGGTAAGTCAAAAGGACCATCTGCCTTCCCACTCGTCATCCCTTCAATACATTCCTTACTTCAAACTTACCAGTCTTGGCCTCTTCCTTATCCATGGTGGTAGCTTCTTCTGTTCTTGGTTTTCTCTTATTTTCCTGATTCATCAACTCTTCATAGCACTCCTTCCATCTTCCCAATAGAGTTGTTGCATCTGTGAAGACATTCCATCTCAATCCTTGGTCACCCTAGAGGGCCTTAACACACCAGATATGATTTAGTGTCTGATCTGACAGGGAAGTTGTCACAAAAAATAAAAAATGGGTGGGCCAAACTGCACCCGTCCATACATACTCTTCAGTTCCAACTGAGGTAGACCCTAGGTCTACTTTGGTAGAAACCATGCAGCAGTAAAGTCATGAGTCAGTCAAGCAAAGATACATGGTGCCAAAGTTAAACACATCTAAAATCTCTTAGGTTTGCCCTTTTTGGAAATACTGGAAAAACTCAGACATATACAACCAGTAAAACAGTTCAATATATTACAATATATATATTTTGATATTTTTTCAAATATCAATTACCTGATGTAGGAGCTCAGGAAATATGAAAACAAATAAAGTATAACAGCAATCCTATTTGAGCTAAAAACAAAAAACAAACAAAAAAACAACAAACAAATTTAAAACCACAAGGATGAATATGAAATCATCCTCATTAAAAAACAATAAAAAGATTTGGTAAACTTCACAAAGTGCTCTTTAAAAATCACCTTTCACTGGCCTCAGCCTGTAGCAAACTGTTCCATACTCTGTGCTGTGGCTGTGTTTTTTGTTCTTTAATCATATTTTTCTTTGTAATTTGCTAATATCAAGATCCTTTACCTGATGCTGTGACAGTCAGGGTGAATGTGAGTCAATGACTTCAGCTCTGCTTTCTACACATTTAAAAACACCTGTTGAATATATATTTTTTGACTGTTCATAATTTGACCCAACCCCGTCCCACACAGAACTGGATCTCCTTACCCTATGTATATTTGGAGCCTTTCTTTATGTACTGCTGAGAGTGACAAAAAATAAATAAATCACACCGTAGCTTACTGAGCCAGACCGAAGTGTTGTTACCCAGCCTTTGCCTGCTGAACATCCCTTCCATCTCAGTGTCCCTGCCTCACCAGTTTGTTTGAGTCCTTTTCACCCTCCTTACTATCCATTCTATCATGTAACTGACTGCATGTCCTTTGTATGGCCTTAGCTTCCTCTACCTTCACTCCTCACAGTGTCACTCCTTTACTCTTGCAAGTCACACTGTGTTTCTGACTTTTCTAGAAGAAAGTATTCATTATGGCCACATCCATCTATCCTTCCGCATTCGTATTCTGGATACCAAACCTGCCCATCACTTCCTCATCACATCTTTTTCTAGCTTCAACATGTTCAATGGGATCTACACCAATCACTTCACTCTTACCTCTTGGAATATTATCCATCCCCTCATCTAATTCACCCCAGAATGTTTTCTTTACCTCTCACTCACACCCTACCTGTGGGGCATTAACACTAACAACAATGAACATCTCAGCTTTGATTTCTATGCTCAGACTTATCTCCTACATTTTTAGCTCCAGAAGATTCCTGTCAAACTCCTCTAGATAAATCCGACACCATTTCTCTTCCCAACCAATCCATAATAAAACCTCTAAAGCTTCTACCCTCTTTACCTTTTCACCTTGTCTCCTGGACATGCCTACCGTCTCCCTCTACATCATGTCAGGCAACTTATCTGCTTTTCCCATCATATCTCCAACATTTAAAATCCCTTCTCTCACCCTATACTCTGTCCATTTGAAAATGTCGTCCTCCTCTTCTTTGCTGACCCATTGTATCCAAATTTCCACTGGTATACTGTTGTTTTCCAGAACCAGTGGTTGTAGTTCCGACCAATGGAGATCACTCCACTGACAATCATTGTTATTTTGGCAAACATTTTGCACCGGATACTCTTCTTTTCGCAACCATCTGCATTTATCTAGGACTGGGTCCAGCCCCTAGAGGACACAGCATACTTTGTCTCTTTTGGGTCTGCATTTGTGCAACAGATGTACTTTCAACATCAATTTCCCAACATAATGGTTACATTTCTTTTTTTTTTTAATCAGGCTGCATAAGAAGATATTAATAAAACATAAAAAAAAAAAGATTCTGCAGCCAAGCATTCATGAAAAATAACTGTATTCAAGAGGCAGTATTTCAATCTTTTTTTCCTGGACAATGAAGGTAGTTATTGTGATTTTCATTTCCTTAATTTTTAAGAATAAAATCTTAATTATTTACAGCTAGTTAAATGGATTTACTTCTAAAACCATTTTAAAGTCTGCACATATTAGCAGCGAAACAATATGTTACATGTGTAGGTGTTATAGTTCCTTGTTTATTTTTGAAAATAATTAAATATCTTTGATTCTATGAGTGAGCAGCATTTCAGGAGAAATAATACAAAGTGAACATGTCTGTTTTCACAAGGGATCCTACTGGCAATAATTCAGCAAACCAGGCGCCATGGGATGAAAAGACCTGAGGTTCCTAATCAAGTGACAGAGGAAGGTCTTTCAGTTTCCTCTCAACATGTACTTGGGTGCATTGAAAATCGAGCCTAAGCTTGGTTTATTTTCATTGCTTCAGGGTCTTTTTTCTGTGATATTATTCCTGGCAAAGCAAACCAGTTTTTTCATTTATTTTAATGAAATCACTGCACCGGCACAAAGAGGGTCGCCGGAAGGCATTTTCTGGAGAATTGCTCTAAATGAAACCAAGTACTGCAAAGCTAATTGTTTTTGTCATTAAGGTGATTGGGATGATAATAGTCTCTGTGCAACTTATGGCATTGCATGACCATTTTAAATTTATTTTTATTTTTTTTGCAAGCCCACATTCAGATTCTGCATCATCCTTTGCCATCCCTTCTGTAAGTCAGAACAGTATTATATAAATTCTTTTTTTTTAATAATAAGCAATTACATGGTATGTGGCCATCTGCTCAGGATAGTGTAGCATTGGAGTGGGAGTGGGGGGTGGCTTGCCACAACGCCAATAGAATACAGTAAAATAAAATTAATTTAATGCACCAGAAAAGTCTTCTCTTATTTGCATGTCAATCAATATGATTGGGTCCCATTTCTGTGTGAAGCAGTGTGAGACTATTTAGGTGATATGTTGGTGAAGATGGTGTGATCAGTAATGATGCTAATTCATTGCCACATTTGACAGTAATTCTTTGTTTTCTAATCGAATCTAGTTTTAGTCCAAAATCTAGCATGTTTAGATCAATCACAAATATATTGTACTATTCTACACAGATGAAAAGTCAATTTAAACACGATTTAAGGTTTATAAAACATATTTTTTTCTAATAGATATTTATTCTTTTATAGTCCAGCCTCGGTTCTATCTTGGGAAAAAGAATATCATAAATTAAGTATAAATGACACCTTATAAAATTCAGATAAAACTGTATTTTTTATTCTGCAGTAATTATAGATGCTTGAAAAATTGTATGTGATTTGGAAACGCAATTTTTCGACAACAAAATATGTTCTAGTTTCCTTAGAGATATGTTGTATATTGTGCCTCTAATCTGTTCTATTATTATATCCCTAAATTTCTATCCAAAGTCCACAGTTAAAATTTTTTTTTCCTGACAATCGAAGAACTGGGTGTGATTGGATGTTCATTGGGCGACACAAAGAGGCTTACCCAGGACTCAATGCTAGAACTGCAGATTTGCTTTTGGTTTATATTTTGTGTTAAGAAAAGGTTATGTTAGATTTCTTCTTATATTTTAGGATATTTCCAAATCAGTTTTGTTGTATCTAGATATCGAGAAAGGAAAATAAAAAGAAAAGGCAGAAATTACAAAAAAGGTCAAAGGTGTTATTGAGAAAATACAAGAAAACATTCTGTTTACCAGAAGACTGAAGGTTCAATGCATTTTTTTTTTTTTTTTACATTGGACATGGAGAGAAAAGGACAACAAAAGTCCCGTAGTGGCAGAGAGGGGCCTGAGAGAAGAACAATAAGAGGGCAAAGAAAAGATGATGCCAGAAGATGCCAGAAGGTGGTGAGATGTGCAGAGTGTGAATAATATTTACTTTAGGGTAACGAGCGAAAGACACAGTTGTTTAAATCTGGCAGGGCAGGCACAGACAATAGAGAGTAAAGAAACATTCAGAACCAAGCCAAGCTAAAGCCATCTGAGGGACAGGAGAAGCTGTAAGGCCTGTGGTAATAAAAGAAGCATTAATTCAGAGGCCTCAACAGAATCTGACAGATGCAAGCTAAAGACAGACATTAGCATTGTAAACAGAAATTTCAACAGATTAAAAGGTCTACATATTATTAGAGGTTGGATAAGGCCAGCTTCAAATCTGTGCCAGTATCTTAAGATCCATGTGACTTAAATAAAATCCCTGCATTAAATGTCTAAGGTCCCCAACTATTGGACTTAGAATCAACATTTAAGGTCTGTGTTCCAGCACATAAAAAACGATCTAAAAATTAGAAAAATAAGTGTATTCACCCTTAATTTAAATAGAATGGAATAGAACAGAAAATCCATTTATTGTCCCACAATGGGGAAATTCTGGTGTTCACAGCAGCATAGATCTAGAAAAAATGGTCACACAAATATGGACCTAAGATAATGTATCAGAGTAATATAATAGTGAAGAGTTAAAAGATAAACAATAAAATACAGTACTTTAAAGTGTTTTAACAATATAAAAAACAGTGCACCTGGAGAATAAATAACCAATAAACAGCTATGGACATTTTTTTTATAGTAATGGATATTTGAAAATAGCAGCAACATCAAAGATGTGCAAAATGACAGCAGCATGTTTTTTTTTTAACTTACTAAGGTAGAAACTGCAAAATCAGCATGAATGTAACAACTTATTAAGGTTGTTTGGAACAGTGGTGCTTATAAAGTCTTACAGCTGCTGGGAGGAAGGATCTGTGATAACGCTCTCTGGTGCATTTAGGGTTCCGCAGTCTGTCACTGAAGGGGCTCTCCAGATCAGCAGCAGGTTCATGCATGGGGTGGGAGCGTTATCCAACAGAGATGTTGAATAAGGTGATCTGCCAATGGAATGACTATTTACCCTTAAAAATTCTGATTAGATATTATGCCCTTGAAATAAGAGACTAAAGTTGTTCTTTCTTATCTAAATATACATTATCTAGTTCCATTGGCAGGGTGTATCACTTGCCTGCTCAATTCCTGAAAAATTCACTTATTCTAAGTAACATTTACTTAGGTTTACATTTTTTTGCAGTGTGGCTCCTATGATATGATTTATTCTTATGTTCAATTGTTAACCGTACTTTTTCTTTAATGATTTTTTTATGTGCAGTCACTGTTTCCTTTTTCTCTCTGTTTTCAGTCTCTTCTCATTTACTGCTTCCTTAGGAATTATTTTCCTGATTGCTCTCTGTCATTGTTGTCACAATGTTCTTTTGCCCAACATCCGTGTCTCAACAGTTTCTTACAATATAAAATATGTAAATATTTCCTAAAATAAGCCTATTTGGCCTTACTTTGAACAGTTAAAAAAGATGTAATAAATATTTTTTTACCTTATAATATGATAATTAGATATTATGCTCCTAAAATAAAGCAATACAGTTTTATTTCTTATTTAAAGAATAAACTATCTTATTCCATTGCTAAATTGTCTACTCAAATCAAGGGAAAGTACACTTATTTTTTACAAAACTTAATTTATGTAACATTTTTTTGCTCTACTTCTAAATGACCTTTGTTCCTTATGCTCAGGATCCATGTATCATTTATTCTTTAATTGATATATTTCCGTTTCAAAATGACTGTTTACCTCCTGCGTGTTTTTTTGGTTTAATCTCAGCAGAAAAGAAATTGACAAACTGGGTGCAGGGGTAAATTGTGTGACTCAGATATAACAGAGGGCTTATTCTTCAACTCTGCTATCATGGGTTCAAGTTCAGCCTCCTGACCTTTGCTGCATGTTTCCCCCTCTATTCAACTCTATTTCCTGTAAACATTTTTTTTTTTAAAAGGTCACTAGTACCAAAAAATTTTATCTTTATGTATGGAATTTTTGTCTCCATACATTCAGTTTTCTAACCCTATTGCTTTGCAGCAAGAATGTCCTATAGCAGGATTCATCAGTTCTGGCCTTTGAGGTCCGACATCCTGCACTTACTACTCTGACCGTCTACAAGAAAACTACACAGAGCATACAAACTAGGGTTATAAGACAATCCTATAGCAGGTGATGTTGCAATAAACACTCAGTATGTCTCATCATATTGTAGGCTGTTTTTTTGCTGTGAAAGCTAGTTGTTTTACTGCCTCATAAAGACAGAAAAAAGTTGACAGTTGAATCCAATTGGTAGAATTATCAGAATGTTTAAGATACATTTCCATTGTTATGCTGATGATACTCAGCTATATTTGTCCATGAATCCCAATGAAACTACAAGAATGCCTCAAGCACATAAAATCTTGAATGACTTTAAACTGTCTTATTTTGAATTTAGGCAAGACAGAGTCTTTGAAAAAAGAGCTTTATCTTCTTTCATATTTGAAATATAACAGAAATAAGAACTGTCTGTTAAGGGGGGTGATAGTGAGAAATAATTCCATATTTTTTTGTTACTTCGAATTTTGACTATTGTAATTCTTTACCAACAGGAAGTCCAAAGATCGATTAAAAAACATTCAACTGATCCAAAATGCTGCAACCAGAGTCCTGGTGAAAATCAAAAAGAAATAAATCATATAATACCTTCCTGTTAAATCCATAATAGAATTTAAAACCATCCCTCTGATTTACAAATCCCTAAATAACCAAGCAACATCTTATAACAAAGATATTATTGTTCTTAATATTCCTAACAGAGCACTTTGCTCTTAATCTAAAGGTTTACTAGTGGTTCATAGAATTCCTAAAAATAGAATGGAAGGAATTAGGGACTTTAGGAACTGATGATCAGGGGTACCAGGTGGTCCATTTAGGAATGTGCACCATATGCAGAACCTACAGTCCTCAAAGCAGCTGTCCTGGGTTTTGATTCCCAGACCCAAGCCATTTGCTGCATGTTTTCCCCTCTCTCTCTGCCCTTTCTTATTAAGCTACTAATGAATAGATAGCTTATAAAAGCTTAAAAGGAAAAATTAAATATTAGCAGATAGTTTTATGACAAGGGCCACATAGCTAGCTTAATCTGCAATAGAACTGAAAGCGACAGCATGTTGAGGTTAAACAAGATGCTCCTTTAGACTTAGTGCTAAAAATTTAAAGCTTGCTCCTAACTGCTAATACTATTTTTTTTTTTTATTGTAAGGTGATCTGGACTTATAACTCAGGCTCTATCTTTGTAGCAAATACTAGGGTAAACGTACCTAAACAACGCCATGTTTCTTATCTGAGGGGACATGCAACAGAGTAATAGGTACATAAAATCAAAGAAACAAAAAAAGAAAAAAAAGAGAAAACACTGATACGTTTTATAATGTGGGAGATCTTTTAATATAGTTTGCTTGGTCGAGTGTTTATGAACTGGAACAGGAAATTTTACGGAAGCGCCGCCTATGCAGAGAGATCCTGACATCTCTCTGCCATTTCAGATAAGAAACTCAATTTCTCTCAGATCGCAGAGCCAAGGAATCTGCTTGGAGATTGTGTCAAAACTTGTCCGTGTGTGAGGGAGCTTTCTTGAAAAGGAAAAACGGTTCAACCATTTTCCCCCTGAAATTAAAATCACATACTCTGCTTTCCAAACCTACTACCTTCTCTTACAAATATATGTTACAAATGAAAGATTTAATGAATTAATTAGAATTTTTTCATGACCAACAAACTTAAAATAGTTGCATAATTACCAGGGGGAAAACATCACTTAGCACTACTTTTGTTTAAAATGAAAACAAAGAAGTACTCATCTCTTTTACAATACAACTAAATACAAAACACAGCAGGCAAATGCAAAACTTGGAGGCTGGTCAAGGAGAGAATAACTACAGAATCAGTCAAGATGCCAATTGCAACTCTGGAGGAGCTGTAGAGACCCTCAGCTGAGCTGGGAAGATCTGCTGAAAGGACAACTTTTCGTTATCTGACAATGTAGCCATTATAATAGAGTGACAAAACAGCCATAACTGGAACAAAAAAGTATAAAAAATCCCTACTTAAGTAACCCATAAGTCCATGTTGGAGAAGGGGCTCTGATCAGATAAGACAAAAAAAAAAAGAATGTGTTTGGCCTAAAAGCCATATGTTTATGCTGTGGAATATTAACACCACTCCCACAATGAAACAACTTGTTTCAGAATAGCTTAAGTCTAACTTTAAGTGACACTTGGAAGCAGTACTTGGAAATTGCTGTTAACATTTGCCGTTCATTTAACCTGAATAAGCTTCAGCTACTCTGCAAGGAAAATTGAGTAAATCTGGTAGAGACAATGTTCAAAAGATTTGCAGCAGTAAGTTTATTCTATGGATGCAGCTGTTGTTTGATTTTGAAAAATCGTGCATTATTTTTTTCACTCCTTACATGCTTCTTTATGTGGGTCTATCACACAGAGTCCCAATAACTTACAATGAAGGTTGTGGTGTTAAAGTGACAATGTTGAAGGGGAATGCTGTGAAGAACTTACTCGTTTTATTTTAGAAACTGCCTAAAACTTTTCTTTCTTCTGCATCTGTCTCCCCAAAGGCATCGCTGCTCTCTAAAAATGTTCCACAAAGTATTTTCTATTCATTATCTTAATTCTAGACGTGCCTGACATAAAACTGAAGGCCTGGTTTCTAACAGGCAACTGTCAGACATTTTTTTCCACCACACAAAAAAAAAACTGAATAAAAAAAGGCGTCTCCGGCGTCCAACTGGTTCTGCAGAAGCAAACGGTTCAAATAAAATCAGGCTAAGAAGACAGAGACAGCAACAGCAAGCATGAAGGCTGCATGAAAAGACGTGAGCTGAAGGATATAGAGATGAGCACAGACAGGCCCAAAAGACCCGCTGAAACCCATGCAGTTGGAGCCTTGCTTTTATTAGAACAAAAGAAAACAAAGCAAACATTATAGAGAGGGGGGTTTATTTAGTGTAGACATTAAATATCATCCATTATATTGACAGTCATACAGTCAGTGACAATAGTCTCTACTCATGCCTAATCAGTACTTTCTTGCTGCGTCTTAAGTCTTTATAAAGTTCATCTTTCATAAGCTTTTCTTGCAAACACACATCAGATACGGATCAAGCTGAGGATAAAGCATCCTCCATAAAACTGTTTATTTAGAGAGTAAATGAAAGCTTGGAGAAAACAATGAGAGGGACTAAAACACTAATCAGTTCCAAAAGATGGTTGGATTCTGCAAAAAGACATCTGATTCCAGCTTTTTATCTTATTACAGTATTTTTTTTTCTCAAACTGCCTTCCTTCAGAGGCCCTTAATCCTTCCCTGCTGCTCTCAGTTTGGCATTCTGAACTGCTGGGTCGTAGCGTAAGTATGCAACACTAATTGGACCTGATGGCTCGTGCTGTTCTTTGGTCAAAAAACCAGAAAGAAACAAGCGGAGGCTTTTTGTGCAGTTCGGCGCTGTGATAAAACTCTCTTAACTTGTCAGGCTAGTTAAATAATTTCCAGACACTGTAGATTATCTCTTAAAACACTTTCCATTTTTATGTCCCTCTCTGCGGCTGAGTTCTCCAACCCTGTTGGGTGCTGCTGATACTTACACTGCATATCTGTGTCATGCTGTCAGGAATCCACCGCTCGCTTTAACTGTGAGGGTATGTGGGAAAAACGGAAGCGCTACGTTTTAGTGTGTTTCTTTGTGGCTGCAGAGTATCTGCTCCTCTAATCCTTGACACAAAGCCTGGATGTGCAGCACCTTTATGTGTGTCAGAATGGCAGGCTTAGGAAGCAGGCCCTGACATGCTGCGCTCCTCACAGAGCTGCAAAACTGTGGAAAAGTTTTGCAGACTCTAAGAACATCTTTGCTGAAATGGACGAATAATGTTGGAAGGGATGAGAACACACCCACAAGACAAACATGAGTTGTGTGTTTTATTTCTATGGTGCTATGGGTGATTTTTTTTCTTCAGGTATGTCTCAAAAACTTTCCGACCTGTGTTAACCTATCCAGAGAAACAGTCTGAAAAAAACGGCAATGTTGTTTCATAGCCGCTAAGACAGTAGATTTCTGAGTCAGTGAAATCCGCTCTAGTTGTTCAAACCGTCAAAGCGCATTTATCAGAAATTTTACAAATTTTTTTGCAGTGTTTGATCTCCCAGCTCATAACATTTTTATTCATTTCCACATTAGAAACAAGTAAAAAAGTGTAAAAGAAGTCAAACAAACAATAGGTACTTGAGTATCAAACAGGAGTCAAATATAATTTTTCAAATTTTGAATTTTATGTATTAAACTATTATATGCAATTTGTTTATTAACTTATGCAGATATGTATCTGATACGATTATGGAATTTATAAATGATTTATTCAAAATATCTGTTTGTGAAAAGGAACTTGGGGTTTAAGGGGGCAGCAGAGCATATCGTTTCTGCAGGGATAAAAATGACTTTTTCATCTTATTTTAGTCTAAGTAAGATTTTTGGTGAATCTTTTGAAATCATGTGTATGATGAAGCTTTTTATAATTAAATAGATAAACAATGGCCTCTTTACCTTGTGCCATTGATGAAAACAGTATTTCCCTTATATTTTTTCAATCAACCCTTTATCATCCAAGTTACCATCTTTGCTAACACGGATACAGGCACAACTTTGCAGCAAACAAGGCAAAATCATGATGTTGAATGTGGTCTACAAGGTCCACCATTGTCTTAAATCTTAATGTGACTGTCTGATAGAATACCACCAGCAATCTAATGTTACCTACTGTAAATGAAGTAAAAAAGTAAATAATTTAAGTCAAAACTTAATACGCAATAAGTAAAAAGGTTAAAAAGATAAATCTGGTTCCTGTATCAGCATTAATTTTCGGGGCGTTATGTAGTAACAAAAATAATGTTTTTTTTCTTTCTGTGTTTTTCTTGAATTTCTTGCAGAAGATCTCTAGATTCTTTCTGACCATATTAAGGCAAGTGAATATTTTTAATGATTACATTGACCTTGACTGTTTACCATGAAAATACTTTATTATATTGCTTTATATTTTTCATTAAGTCTACATATCTTTTTTCTACATATCTCATTCTGTCCTCCAATAACACTCCAATAACAAAATATTTCACTGGGGGCCACATAAAGGACAAAATTCTCCCCTCCTGATAGCATTCTACCCATGAAATACGGTGCACCTTAGTTAACAGCAGGATTTTCTTTCGTGCTTTGATACACTGATTAGATTAAAAAAGAAAGAATAAAAAAAACACTGATTAGTAGAGCTTGGTTTGCATTTGTGACATTGAGCAAGAGAGGAGTCCTTTTGGTAAAACCCAATAATTGTGGCCTGAAATGTTGCGCCAAACCAAGTCAAAATTGTCCGTCCAAATCTGGCTTTTCTGTGTGAGTTTTATCGCTTACCTCTCAGCTCACCACCATAACTGTAATGATGAACAGCAGCATTCTGGTAGACTGCATGTACACCAATGCATCCACCAAATGGGAAGTGAAATAGTTGGAAATTAAGCTGAAATAACCCTCAGTCAAATGCTATCCCATTTGACTGAGACTCCTGCAGCTGAATATTTTGGGTAAACATGCAGAAAGATTGGAGAGAGAACCAATCATTTGTGTATTTAATAATACCAACCACTGACATTTAAAGGTGTTGACTTACCTTCAAGACAGTTTAGATTTTGAAAGGCAACATTTGCCAAAAATGATTTACAAGCCACCTACATCCATCCACATCTGTAGGTGTTAAATTCAGTATTAACAGTATATATAACTATAAAGTAATAGTGCGAGCTTTCATCAATTATATGCAAAGGCTACCTTTCCAACTCGTGATCTCTCTAAAGAGGAGTTTATAACAACAAACAAGAAGTCAGACTTCACTAAAGGTTAAAATGCAGTTAAGTAATTTTTCACACCTTTAAACAGATTAAGTATTTTGGGTGGGGTTTTGTAGAAGCCTTGACAGGAGGATTTAATTGCTCTAATTTCAACCTCTAGTAAACCACAATTCATTAATCATACAGCGTACAGATAAATGTCGTAAGCTCCAACTTACCAGATCCCTCTGCTCATCAGCATGGCAGCTAGCCATCATACTAAATTCAACAACTGTTTCTCAACAGTTTTCACAAAACTGTTTCTGCAACTTTTAACAAGTCTGTAAAATTTCATTATAAGGCATTGACTTCAACCTTCGCAGTGGCCGTGCATCAGGGGATGAAATTTATTGGCTACTAATGTGTACTCTTGTGTTTCCTGCCTTTCTGCCTGAGGCATGCCCAGGCAGCACCTACTTCATCAAGCTCCTGCGATCCTTGGACAGGCTTCATTCTAAAGAGCCTCTGCTGCAGGCTAGCACACCATCATCCTTCCCCTATGCTCTCAGCAGCTATGTTCACATGTGGCCATGCTACAGGTTACTTAATGCATCAACAAGAGCTGTAGGTATATTCATAAAAAGGTAACAACTGTTATATTTAAACTACTGAAGAGCCTCAAATCCAACAGAAATACCATATACATATTTATCAAACTATATTTTCTGTAAAGTAGTTCAGTCTGATCATATTTTGCTTTTAGAAAGTCAATTCCAACCAATCATGGTTTAATGCAGGTGGTGAAGAACCCCCCTTCTCCTACAGGAACAGCACACCAGTTGGTTAATATGGTATTTTATTACACCATGATTCATTAATTATATTTCAAAAGTAAAAGCAGCATTCATACTTTACTGAATCCAACAGTGGGAAAGTTGTACAAACAGCAAATATGTAACATTGTCAGTCATCATAGTAAATACAGTTAACCATTATTTGAATTATTAGGGAAAATTCTTGTGATTTATTTCCTGCAATATTTAGCAAATATTCAATTTCAGATCCTTACGCCAGCAGTTCAAGGTATGAAAAGGAAACTTCTTTCATGGGAAACAATAAAACCATCAGTATGTTTCCTGCATACTTTGATTATATGCAATAAAATAATGCTTTATTAATCAACAATTGATGTTTTACACAAATAAGGTACAATGTAATGATGATTACAAGCTAATGATGCTATTGTGAACCCACTTATCTCAGTCCAACCGACCATCCAGTTTCTGGAGGAGCTTTGCGGACTGAAGCCAGTCACAACAAATATAACACAATACTCTGGAGCTGTGCTTGCAGAGGATTTGGACATATTCCAGGAGGGCCTGATATATCTAGAAATTTAAGATGTCAGTGATCAAGTAAATATGTTTTTTTGAGTTTTTATCTGCCAACCATTGTGTATGCACTGACAAGGCAGGGTCATTCCATATAATCAAACTAGGCTGTCAAGAAAGGGAAAAAATAGAAATACATGCCATTTATTAGACCTTAAATGTCCTAATAAGTCTGAAAAGGCAGCCAAATAAAAAACCCTTTCATAAAACGTGAAGGCTGAGACAAAAAAAAAAAGTATTTCAATTGTCTGCTCATATTCTAAATTTTGAATTGTGATTTCAAGGACCATACAATTATTATCAACCATCATGAGGTCCATTTCAATTTTGTTGATTTGATAAATGATCATAATCTGTGATTTTCTTATGAGAGAAATGGAAATCAAAACTAAAATTAAGAGATTGTGATCGAAAGTTTCAGAAAATATTATTGGAACATACAGTTACACACTAAAATATTCATACACTTAATAGATTAAGATTTCAAAGGAGGCAATCTTTCTATTTTTAAATGTTGCTTCTGATGAAAAGTAAAATAAAGTCCTGGAGTGATCAGTGTGTTGGGAATGAGGGCATTCACTCAAGGATTTAAAGTTACCGGTACTCAAAACACAAGAGGATGAAAGCGTAAAGATTGTCAGGCTTTTTCATTGATTACCAAAAATGATATAAATGATTTCGAAATGGAATTTTTTTTAATGCATTTAAATAAATCAAAATAATTTACAGTACTTTGCACATCTTCTCATTATACTAGTTGGCAGTTTTATTTCCAACTAGAAACATGCTTATTAGATGAAAGAGAATAACTCTATGTCTAACATCACTTCAAATCTGTTTAAAAATTAACTGAAATAGATATTTAAGCACTTTAATATCAATGCACCTTAAAATTTCATAAAAACACATGGGTACCAAGAGAAAGAAGCTGATATGCAATATTGTTTTTCTTGGTTGCATGTGAAGTAATTAAAATGTTTAAAAATATAGCCACATACACCCTATTTCAGGTTTGTTGAGCATTTATAATAAAAAAGTCATTGGATAATTCTTGATGAAATAGGTAATTAAACCTTGATTTTTTATGATTTAATCATGCTGAAATCATTTATTTCTTCAAATGCTTCATTGGAGACTTGATTGATACTTTGCAAATCCTTTCACAGAAAGTTGATGTTAAGTTAAATCTGCATTTTAGGTGAAACAGTTCAATGCAATGCCGGTAGGCTGCAAATTCCTACTGTTAAGCTTTTTTAAAGCGATAAAAGTTGTGACATATGTCTCCAGAGGCCTGTTTCACTATGCAGGTTTAACAAACTCTGACTCAAATCCTCAAATCTGAACTGATCTAGCCGGAGGTTGGAAACTAAGTTTTTGGTTTCACAGCAGCTGCTGTTAGTTTAATCAAATCAGTATGAAATACGATTATCAGTAGGGCACCAAGTCGACGGGTCACTATGACAACAGACAAGAGGAAGTGCCTATTTTACACTTATGGAAAACTCTTGAGTTGCCCTGATTTCAGGTTTAAAAAGAGTTTTTTTTAGTAAACCTGCTTTGTGACCCCTTGAGATTGTAAAAACGCCATTCTCGATAAAAGAAATGACCATTTGCACCAGAGTCAGACATGTAGTTGCACCTCTGTTGTCTGCCTCTCCTTCCTGGAGGTTGTATTGTATTTGAGAATAGAAAAGAATTCAACTTTATTGTCATTACACTGTCACAAGTACAAAACAACGAAATGTAGTTTGCATCTATCCAAAAGTGCTATACAGGATATAAATATTTATTTACATGTGCACAGAGACAATGTATGCATGGACTATAAATGGTATATATAAACAGAGAGTAATTGCAAGAGGCTATAAAATAAATAAATATGGAAGCTATATACAGATTATACAGGAAAGTTAGGATATGGAGGTTATAATACATGAGCAGCCTATAGTGACACCCAAAAGCACAAAGAGGACATTGCTTTGTTGATGATGGTTGGAGGACTCTATTGGCTCACACATACGTTTGGTGCTTCAGAAAATGTAATTTTTAGTTAAAATAACATAAAACATAGAATGCAAACATATTTTGAAAAGTTGAGCGGCTTGATGTTGGGTAACTCTAACATAACATTTATTGAGTTCATACATTTTTAATTTCAGGCAAAGAATGTTCAGTTATACTTTAACATTTGGATATGTTTCTCTGGGCTGAAACATTTTTAAACGCTGCCATTTTCATTAACATCGGCTTCTTTCCACGCCGCTCCCAAGAGGCAAACTCATTTTGGCAACCAGAACGTAGGATCAAGCCACCTGTCAACTTATTTCTGCACATGGCTTCCTCTGTCCAACACTTGCTGACATTGCTCTGTGTGCCACACACAGCACCTGTGATTAGCCTGCCTGTTGCCATCACAGCTGTCAGCCTCACCCTCAGTGTTAATTAAAGTGACAGACCTCGGAAAAAACTGTTTATTCCACCAGATAGCAGCTTTCAGGAAAACGTATTACAACAAGAGGACCAAGTGAGAGGGACTGTAAAAATGGAGTGTGTAGCGTACTTGACAAATAATTTAGCTTGACTGCACAAGAATAATGTAAATTATAGTTTTATACTAAAATACAATTCTGATCATATGCATGTTCCCAAGAAATGCTAAATACGATTAATTTCAGTGCATATAAATAACTATTTTTCCAATTCTTGTTTAAAGATAGAATTATGCCTAAATGAACAGAGTTCTTATTGTTGTTTTCTTTTATTTAGCAAAACTGATAATACATTTATCATCAAGAAAAAAATCAAAAGATTAATATTTAAGAATATTTTTACAATTAGAAAGAGGACCCTTCCTTTGCAGAATGAGCCAATACTAACAGACATGTAAGAAAAAAAAATACATAAAAAATGTTAATCATCATAAACCCTTTCATTTAGAAAAAGGACATATCGTTTTTAGTGGACTATTTTCTTTATTGAGTGTAATTTGTGATTTTATTGCCTCACCTATTACCAGTTCCATTGGATCTTTTTATCTTGTAATTTTTGCAAATAATTGCACCTGTTCAAGTGCTTTTAGTAGGAAACTAACATTTTCTGTATAGAAAGCAGTGACATACACAAAACAATGATCAATTATTTCTAAGCTACTATATACATATGCCATATACTGTATGATGGAATATGCATTCTTTCAATAGAAACAAATCTGTTATTTAAAAAAAAAAAAAAATCAATAGCCCTGTGATAATAAGCGTGCACATAATAAACTATTACTAGGGATTATAATTACAGATTTAACCTTCAACATGATCTAGTTTCCACTCCCCTCATAATGAACTTAACCAAAACTAAATTTTGGACTTGGACCATTTGAGAGTTTTATTTATCCTTTTAATAATTTATAAATTATTTATGTAGCTATGATTTATTTTCCCTCTTTGACACATTGATCTGATTATAATTGCAAGCTGATACATACACCCCAAAAGAGCAGGATGCTCTAATTATCATAATTCATAGTCCATAGTTTTATTTTTGTTTTTATAATGCTGTGTTAATTTTTATGGCAAGCATATTTGTAGGTATGACATAAAACCTTAGTTTGGTTTAATTAGACCATAACTTATCACAGGTTTTAATAGGGGTTGAATATTTAATATTAATATATTTTGGAAGAAATTAATTTTACTTTTCCCTTTTGGAATGAAGGAAATACTGTTTCTGAAAAAATAGCTTTTCAGTCATGAATAATTGTAAAGTATTTTTATTTTTCTATTCATTATATGGCATTGCTTTGTTTTATCAGTTTGCTTGGAAAACTGGGTCGGCCTTTATGGTACGACACAGGACTAGTTTCAGTCAACCTTGAAGGACAGGGACTTTTTTGTCAATAGGTAACTTTACATTTGAGACCACAAAAATCAGATGTGGCATTTCCCTAGTGTATATCTTAGGCCCCTCTTAATTTATGTGTTCATCTTTAGTAGATTTGATTACTGTCTTTCAGGTTTGCCTAAAAAATCTATCCAACATCTGCAGTTGATCCAGAATGCTACTTTCTGCACCCTCTCCAAAACTAAAAAAGCTGAGCACATTGCCTGGTTCTAAATTTGTAACAATGGCTCTCCGTTTCTCAAAGAATAGACTGTAAAATACTTCTGACAGTCCATTCATCACTGAATAGCTAGCATTACAGGCTTGATGGCAGTAGTTGCATTTACTTTACAAAAGAATACAAAACTACATTGATATTCTGCTAATTTCAAAAATGATAATTTTCCACAATTGTGTTACTTTCATTAAATAAGAAATACAATTACAGTTTTTCCTCAATTGATTACACACAAAAAGTGGTTCCTGAAGCACAATGACCACAGTGTGTAATTTATGTTTGAGCGAGTTCTGCTAAATTACAAACACATTTTCTACTCTTCTCTTTAAATGTAGTTCTAAAACTCTCGTATTACGTATTTTCATGAGTAAGATGTCATGTTTTTACATGTTTTTACATGACATCTTAGCATTAAATATTATAAAAGATATTTGCCCATCTTTGCACACGACTCATAATATTGATAAACGCCCGTCACTGTTTTACATTTAGTTTGAATAGAAAACGGCCATAGGTGAAACCTGTTTTTGCACAATGGGGGCAAATATTGGAATGCATAAAAGAAGAAAGCAAGTCAACACCAAAGCCATCATCATCATCATCATCATCATCATCATCATCATCATCATCATCATCATCATCATCATCATCATCATCATCATCATCATCGTCGTCGTCACCATTACTACCAGCCTCATCATTATCATAGCCAGCCAAAAAACAACACTTTTCAGAGTGGCCTTTATTCAGCTTTTCACCTTAAAATCACCGTCCATCTTAAAAACAAGGTTTCTATTTATATACCTTGATCAACACAGAACTGTTCAAGATCCAAGCAGAAATGGATTAATATCCAATCTAGGTTGTTGATAGGTTGCTCCTCCAAAAGCTAATCATTTACTAATAAAATAGGCAAGAGTTTGTGAAAAATGTCCAAATCAAACCTCTCACTAACCCACATTGAATCAAACGTATAACAATCATGGTTGAGAGCTGCAAATTGGTATGCATGGTCTGTGGTAGATTGTACAGCAGGGTTCCAGAAACAATACCACAAAAGAAGAAAAGGTCATGAGCAGCAAGTTAAACAGCAAAAGGTCTGCTGAGCCAAAATAGAGTTTGCATATAAATCAAACCACCTGCATTAGTTCCTGTCTGTGCATTAATGCACCTTGTTTCAACATGGCGTTACTGGTAATATGTCATTATGAAGCTCTAACAGCTGCTTGGCAGATATATTGATTTGATGTGCTTACTCTTTTCAAGAAAACACAATGTCAGTAAAGGTGGAGCTTTTGCTCCTGAGGCAGAGTGCTATTTCAGAAGAATATGCAGTTATTGAGCAAAGGGATAAAAAGGGTTATAAAACAGACCTAAATAATTTGGTTGGTTATATTTATTTAAGAAATGCATGTCTTGTTTAGTTCAGGGTGTGCATAAGAAAAGCCTTGCACCGCTAACCTTGTAAAGGGAAAGAAAGCAACTGCCAAAACCAGTTAGAGGATCTATCAGAGCCAATTGCTTTAAAGCCAATTGATTTATAGAAACATAATGTGTTTTTTCCTTTGCTCTAACCTCAAGGCCTATTGTAATGAAATCCTTGAAGTATAACATATAGAAATACAGGGTCAAACCAAGGAATGATAAACTCCCTACTATGCCTGTTTAACGATAAAAACAACAGGGGCAAAGAAGCTTTAAAAGAGGCCATCTTTTTTTTCTTGGTGACGCTTAGTCAAACAGCCTACTAATGAAGTTTGGTTTCTCTTGAGAACTGGCAAGGTTTTGTTCATCCAACAGAGGATAAAGACTATTGCTTAGAGTTCCTGAAAAAATGTCCTGTTTTTGAAATGCCTCCATTCATGTCTAAGGAAAGGACTTTTTTTTTCAACCCCCTCTCAGTCCACTGTTCACACACTTGTGCTTACATCTCAAATAAACCTCCAATGGATTCCTGCGTTCAGAGAATGTTAGCAGGGGGAGGGGAGCCAGAGGTATTTTGAGAAAAGAGAAGCAGAGTGGGCAAGCAAATGCAGAAAAAAAAGAGTTTTATTTAGATGCTGATTTTGTATTCAGTGCTACTTTGCAAGAAAAGGAACCCAGAGGAATGCATGCTTAAAGCAACAGTCCTCAATCAAAGGCCCAGAATCCATCCAACATATATGAGCTGAAAAAAAGAGTTTCTGTGGGAAAAGTGTGACCCCCCGAACTTTGAGAAAAAATAGATGGAGTATGGAAGAGGTAGGAAGGCGGAGGGGTGGGGGCTCTGAGAGGAGAGGTGTATTGTCAAATGAGCCCACTGTCGTTTCTCACCTGCGCTGAAAGAAAGAGAAAGGCCTCTCAAGGTGTTTACACCAAGCCCTCATCTACTTCCCCAGTGAAGCAAAGGAATAACAACATCAGTCCAGGCTGAAGGTGTAGAAATCCGTTGTTGGGAGATTTTAATCAGGCCATTCACAAGAGGTGAGGATGCGATATAAATCCCTCCTATTCATAGAGGTATCTTCCTTAAGGTTAGTTTTATCATTTTCATTTATTTTTTTTTTTACGGCAGATTGTATTAAGGAGAATATGAACCATGGAATTTGTCATAACAAGAGCTATCGCACCTGATAAGCATCATAAAAACAACATCCATATCAAAGCTGTGTAAAATGGCTGAACAAACACAATAAGCAGATGAACCCCTTTGTTAATGTCTAAAGTGTTTCCAACCAACATTTCAACAACATTTGAGGCAATGCAGTCTCAGCTCCAGGTTAGTAAACCATAGAAAGCACTCCTACATTTGTATTAAATATGAATACATCTGTTTATGACATCACACTTCCAAAAGACCCAAATTACTGTGGTAGAAACTCTGCAATTATTTTCTCACAATTGCAGATGCCACATTTTGCCACCTTTGGGAAAGTTAGAAATTATTCCCTGAACGAAGCAACAACTGCTGTAACAAAGACAATAAAATGAAGACAGATAACCTCTGTGGAGTGAAATCAAGAAGTGGATTTATAAACACTGCTCTAATGGGCACATGACATTCAATCTGTGTGTATGTGTGTGTGAGGAAATAGAAGGTGCATGTTTTACTTGAGAACAAAGCCCCTCAACAATGAGCCTGTGAATGCAGCGGACTCCTCTGTGTACACCAGTTGAAGAGTAATGACAGCATATTGGCAGCTCCACAGAGAATTAGTTTCCTGGGTGATATTGGTATTTGTGTTGGGATGTGCATGTCAGTCACATTAGCGATGCTCTTTGTAAAAACCTCTGAAGAGCCTCAGTTCAATGGGTCCACAGTCTGGGGACTTCTTTGTAAAGAGTCAAAGGTCAGTTCTTTTGCTATCCCCCCTTTCTCATTGTGAGTCTTTTTTGTTGCAGTTGTTTCTTGCAATCACAACTTTGAGGTTTCACAATTTTTTTTTATTTTACACACTAAATAATATACATTAATTTTTGTGCAAATATATATATATATATTTATTTATTTTTTATTTATTATTGGTCCACTCAGTTAAAATGATAGGTTTTTGTTTGGTTTTGTTTTTTCCTCCAACGGTGGTTGAGTCTGCCATAAACAAGAAATGGCACTGGTCTTTCCAGGTGCTTGTTGTATGTCCTGAGGTTTCCATCTTCAGATGTGATACCCTATTAGGATGGAAAAAAATCTTCATTAAAGTGAAGAGGAACATAACAAGCCGACAGACAATATGTGGGGGAAAAAAATCTGCGGTTTTGCCTGGCCAGTCACTAAAACTAAGACTCTCTGGTCAAAAAGAGAACGGACCAATCACAATGCAGGTGGAAGGAGATTACGTAGCACAAAAATTACCCATAATGCAACAGCAGCAGCAAGAGAGCAATTTTTTGTTAATTCCCTTTATCTTGTCCTGAATAAGATAGACTACAACTGGCTTTTCTTAAAAAAAGAAATGTTACCATCACATCTGATTAGTTGAAACTTATTTCCACTTCCTTTATGATTGGGCTTTACCGCTCATTTCCAGACTGATATGCCATGTGTACAGACAGTCAGGCCGGCTAGGGAAGCACAGCTTACATGGAAACCAATAACATTCAGCATACCTGTCTTGCTCTAACCAGGTTGGGGTAGGAGTTGTAACCTGAGTTGATTACCCAATCAAATACCTAATGGGCTCATCTTCACTACAATAATAATGTCAACCCTTTTAATGATTTGGGACTTTTTTTTAAGCGTAAATGTAAGCTACCAGAAACTGGCAAATTTTTTTGCAGGTTTTGAAAATAACTTTGCACATGTTAAAATTTTTACATTTGTAAACTCCACCAATGAATTTTCAGGGTTTGGTCATTAGAATATGAACTGGATGTTGATGAAGGCATGCATGTAAAAAAAGTTTGCAAACACTAGCTGCTTTTCCACTAACCATCAATTTGTACAAACTGCAATTACATAAAAAAGACCCCCCTCCCAAAAAAAATAATTTTTCTAAAAAGTTTTACACTTTGATGGGGTGGTTTTTCTGTTGCATCGATATTATTATATTTTGCAAAATGCTTTTTTTTTTTTTTGCATCACATGACTCAAATGATATGCAGCTTGATCTAAATGCCTTGTAGCACTTGAGCCGTGGCTGAAATATGGATATATTTCATATCTTAACATCTGCCGCTATCATGTTGTTTTCTAGAAACATTGTCTGAGCATACAAATTCATATTCAATTTTAATTCTATTTCTTATCTAATTGAAATACCACACTTTGGTAAACAATTAGCTGAATATCTATATTGTTTTGGAACCATTTTTAATGGAAATAAAATTACTATCTGCTGAACTGCAAACGCAAATCTCTTGGCACCTTATTTGGAGATCTGATCTGCTCATACAAACCCATCTGCACCTGTTTTAAGACAAGCAAACCTTCTGCAGATCAGGCCCCTTATGACAAAAAGGCTTTGACACCTTTGATTTACTCTCTTAAACACACCCATACTTGTTGCCTTTATTTACAAATATCAGCAGGATCTGGCCATGATGCTTTCTTAAAGGTAATTGCTCTATTCCCCTTTATATCAACATTTATATAGTAAAGAAAATGGAAAAGGAATTTTTTTGTTTTTTCTTTCATCTTTTCTGTGTTTGATAAATATTATAGCATTTTGGAGAATGACTGCACACTTCTGAAGACCTAATGATTTACACCACTCTGACATGATTAAAAACATATTTCAATCTTTCATGTAACAAACTAATAAGTACTGCTCAGATTTAAAATCAGTATGGTAATCACCACCGTGGTGTTTTAGTTTGCAAACATCTTGATAGCAGCTGAGGCTAATCCAAATGATATATTTCAGTTCCCAGTTTTGTAACAAAAAAAAAAAAAAAATCTGATTTTGCAACAGTAAAAGCACTTGCTGTGTGGTCTTGCATCACAGACAACTGGAAGAGAAATAGTAGAAAGATTACTTGAGCTGTCTTTAGCAGCTGTCTTTAGGCTTTTTTTTTGTTAAACTTAAATCTTTTTAGTGTTAACTTCTGTTAGAAAACAAGTTTACAGTATTCGTGATGAATAAAGTTGTTTTTAACTAAAAAGGTATATTTTGTTGCAGCAAGTATTTAAAGCAGCAAATATTTAAGGCAATATTTACAGGTGTAATATTAATAATGTGATACTTTTTCTTCTTTACATAATGACTAAAGTTAATTAACTCAAACTTTCTTAAACAGCTGTGGGACAGTTTATTAGCTTTATTCATTTTTGAACTTGCCATGTAAAGCCCATTTCACACCTTGACGATTTACACCAGCGTATGCCTGGGGTATGAAAACTCTGGCAAAACGGCTGACATACGTTGGATAAGTAATAGTCAGTATTGTAGAAATTATGAGCACGCTGAAGCACACTGAAACACACTGACACACGTTGACATATGGTGAGCATGTAGAGAAATTTTGCGCATGCTCCAAATTTCTAGACGTACGTATGCCAGCGTATGCTGATATGTGGGCCAAAAGTTATGGATAAGATGCTTGATCGTTGATATAACTTAAGTGTAAGTTACTCATAAAGCCAGGCCTTGCACTGTGCAATATTTTGAATCATTGCCAACAGCTACAGCTCAAACTGTACAACTAAACTGCAGGGCTTAAATGTTCACAGCTCACGATGCATGTTCTCACACTGTGCAACCCGACGCTTGGATGCGACTTACCTGCTCACACTGTACATCCAAAAACCAAACGTTGGACTCAGCGCCGACAGATGGCACTGGTCGGACTCGTCAATCTGGAAGAAGAAGAAATAGAACTCCCTTATTTGCACATGCGCTATGCTCTAGGTTCTGGTAAAACGGCTCGTACCTGTAGACGGTCATAGCAGGATTTGCCCAGAAACACCTTACGATGGCCGACTGAATTTCAAACATGTTTGATTTTCTTCCAACCTTACGATTCCTGATCAGGAGGTGGTTGTGAGAGGATGATCGCCCCTCGTTTACCCCTGTATACTACATCATGGGGTGATCAAGAAGGTGAGTGTAATAGATTCTCCCTGCGTTCACGCCCACGGCCACAACCAAAAACTTCTTGCCATACATGACACAAATCTGCTGCAACCGCAAACCGTCTTTCCTTTTTCTTTTTATTTATTCTTTTTTTTGGCGGGCGGTTAATACCAGGTTAATACCATAATCAAAGACATCTTTTTATGCAGACAGGGGCGCCTCTGGGTGCATTGCTGCTTCTCTCAGTACACTGGCTTGGTCATTATGCTGTCGTAATGCCCATAAGTTAGGATGTCATTGGACATAAGTTCTGGACTCATTATGAATACGCTATTTATACGCCCAAATTAAAAAAATTCTTAGAAAGTTCAGCATATGCCAGCGTTTTAGGAGATTCTGGAACATCAGGCAAATGCTGTCTAAATCGGCAAGGTGTGACAGGGCCTTAATTTTTCCAGCAACATTGATATGAGGCTGCCAGAGATGATGCAAACTTTTCTATCTTTAACAGCTTATGTGATAACACAAACATGGAAGACTTAAGACTGAAATTGAGGAAGAAGGAAAACACATGTCCTTAAGGATTTCAACCATGAATTGACATGGTTGAAATACAACCAACTGTTGGAGTTAATTCAAGCAAGTACAGGAAACAAGGGGTGAATATTTTGAGCTAATGAGGATTTGACAAGTTGTTTTAGATTTACCACTTGTTTTCTTTGTGTTATCTCCCATTGAAATCCATCCAATTTACATTTGTTCTAAAGAGAGAATATATTTTTTTAAGACAATACCTGTGAGGAAGGGGAGCAGCAAGCTTTGCTCAGAAGCTTCTTCCTGATATGAAGAGCTGGGAAAGTCATTAGCAAAAAATGCTGGTGCCATTTTGGTAAGGTGACAAACATATGATACCAACAGGTGCTTGGTTTCATTTTAGAGCATACCGCAAAAAAGATGTTCAACTCTCATAATAAGAGACATGTATTTTAAATCTTTCAATATGTTTTAATGCCCTTATGATGACATTTTTTTTTGGCATACTTGCTTTAGTGCTTAAAAGTATAGTTCTGGCTGGTTTTTGGACATGAAGTTGTGTGAAACATTCACAGTCTGTTGCTGAGAAGCAACAGTGTCACTACTGTGAGTCTCCAGCTATAAGAAACGGCTTGTAATGTACCAGAGAAAAAATTATTCCAGCACTGAACAGGGGTGCCATTAATCAAAGGTTTTTAGGCTAGAAAAAACTATGCAAGTGTTTTGTTAGACTATTTCAACAATTTTAAACATCTTAGCACTGTTTGGGAAAGACAGCAATTCAGCCACAAAGTGGTAGGCCAAGTAAACTGATGGAGTTGGGTTAGTGGATGCTGAAGCACATTTGCAAAGAGGTCGCCAACTTTCTGCAGAGTCAATCACTACACACATCCAGACTTCCCATTAGCAGAGAGCTTCATGGAAAGGGCTTAGAACAGTTCTGATAGAGCCTAGTATGAAATTAATCATTAAAGCAGAAACAGATTATATAACCAAATTCATTAGTGAACAGCTGATAAAAACAAATTTGTCTCAGAAAAATGAAGCTTAAGTGAAAATTCAATCTGGAATCCTCATATCAGCTTTGTCCCTTTTTCAGCTCCAGGAAATCAACTTGTGGCCGTACCTCCTCCGAAGCCAATCATCTTACAAGATCCCCTTCGTTTAGCCCTGGCCTAACTTCTCTCTCCTGCACGCAAGCAAACTTTCACATACCTCAGCTCCATCTCCTCCCTTACTCTCTGACTATTCTCAGTCCCACTTATCTCCTGGCTTCTTGAACCACCAGTTTCCCAGGGGAAAACTACTTTAAGTCTTTTCCTAGGTTACTCATCCAAGAGAATGTTTATTCACAGCATCAAAGTCTTCTTCCAGGGGCCTGTGTGCCAAATAACTTATTGTGTTTGTCTTTATCTGCTTCTTTCTCCTTAAACCCCAGTCATCCTCGGCAGATGGACGCTCACACGGAGCCTGCTTCTGATAAGGGTTTCTTTCTGTTAAAATTGAGTTTTCCTCTCCACTGTCGCTACAAGCATTTGTACACAAGGGATTGTTAATGAGTCTTCACAATCAGCTGGTTTTCCTTAGATAGAAATATTTGAAAAATAGGATTGTGCTACCTATATATATAAATTGAAACCTTTTATAATTGCAGATTTCCTCTGTGTTAGTTTCTCCGGGTTGAATCAGAATTTTGCATCATAACATCACAAAAATGATCACAATGACAAAAAGAGTTCATATTTGTCAAACTGTGTAATAAGGCCTAAGCTTTGAAGGGTTTGTGAAAAGGACATTTTACAAGAGGTTTGACTTATTTTTCCCACATTTTGAGCTGAATCACTGCACAACTGGCAGGCTAAATCTGTACCATTCTATATCAATTGCCAGAGAATACAAAAAAACAAAATGCTATGAAGGCCTGACAATCTCTACCCCAGAGACTTGTATATCTAAATAAAAAGAAAAGAAAAGAAAAGAAAAGCAAAATGTAAATGTTTTAGTGTACATTGTTTTTTTGTTGTCTGAAAGATTTTTGTCTAGATTGTCAGTTCTTTGAAGCTCCTGCAGACTGATCTGCCCCCCCCCACCACAATGTGCATTTGGTGCTTGTTTAACAGGATGAGTGAAACCATGAAGGGGAAACCTTAAGATATTGTTTACTTAACATTGCTTTGACTGCAACATACCTGACATTACTCTTATGAAGCACCAACAGTCCTGACACCTTCCTTTTTTTCTCCAATCCCCTGCCCTTTTAGCTCCCTGGAGTCTTTTCAGTTGATAGATGTAACAAAAGAAGATGGAGAGGTGGCAGACCAGAGGCACAGGCCTCAGGTGTGAACAGGTGTGTGGGTTCACTGCCATGCAGGAATGGGAGCAGCTCCAGGTGCACAGCTGCAGGGTGTGACTCTTACTCATATATATACGTTCATACACCTAGCTGCCCAGATTGTGTTGAAATACTGAATCCCTGGGAAAATAAGGAGAAGCGGGCTGGGTAGGGTTTCTGTTCAAACTCAGTCCTGCATTGCTTTAACTTTAAACAGTAGGTCTGAGAAAGTAAAGATAGGCTCTGTTTGCAGTTCAGGGTCAGAAGTCAATAACAGAGAAATTGTTTTTTTTATGTTTCTTTGCTAAAAGTTGGCTCTCCATAGGTTTCTATTTCTAAAGGTGAGTGATGTGTGTATGTTTAGGAAACAGTTGGTCCAAAAGCAAACAGTATGACAAAGAATGACGTCGGAGAGGTTGGTTGTCTGGTAGGTAAAGATGTGTTAGTCTGGTCTCCAGAGCGACTATTGTTCGTATCAATCCAAGATTAAACAGCTTTGGTAATTTCAGTCCTGCTGCAACACATCCTGGTGGAACTTTTTTCAAAAGCACAATTCAGAATCGAGCTTTTTTGAGTCTAAGACAACATCAGCTTTAACCTTAGGATGTATATCAGGCTCTCTCTCTCTCCACCAGTTGATGTGTCTTGCATTGAACATCAGAGAAGAAAAGTAAATAGGAGTATAAGGGTGTTGTAGGGCTTACAATTGTTATGCAATTATACTTGTTTTATTATTAATGTTATTAATAGTAAAAATTGAAAATTACAATGAATATCTTATTATTCTAATCAAATTTAATAGTTATTTAAAATGATAGTGATTAAAGCTACCAACCTGTACTAATTACAATTAATAATTGAAGTTATAATTATTCACTTAACTCACCAGTAAAGTGGATATTTAAACCAGTTGTGATCCTGGGTTTAAATTAGAAACCAGTAAATATCTATGACTGTGGGTGTTTTCTTTTAGCATTATTCATTAATCACAAAAGAAGATTTCTCTATATATTCTGCTGTTAGCTTAAAATTAGAGAGAAACGATCATGGATATGAAATAATCACAGTCAACAACTTGTATACTAAAATGTATCAATCAAATAATTCCCCATTACAAATGATTATTTTGTTTAACAATACTACTAGACAGAGGCGACAAAAGTATTAATGTTTAGTACTCAAGTAGAAGTAGAAATCCTACTGTTAAAAAACTGCTTTGTAGAAGTTAGTCTTTTAGCTTAAGCTTTTTATTCAAGTAAAAATGTAAAAGTACAATTTTTAAAATAGCTTAGAGTATAAAAGTGAAAGTAAAGCAGGAGAAAATGTTAAAGACAGATAGTTTACTGCACTACCCTATTAAAGGAACATTTTTCAACAATTCTGGATGATAAGTTCCTTATACTTATTTATTTATTTTAGGGTAACTACATTAAAATCAACTTAGCATCATCTTGAAAAACTATTCATCTTGGTATATGGCGAACAACAACTTGTGTAACACTGAGTCCAACCACAAAAAGTTAATTGTCTGAAAGAAACAAATTATTTTGATTTTTTTTTTTTAAGTACCAACAGGCCATAATGAAAATAAGCTTAAATGAAAAAACAAAAAACTAAGGAGTCTATTTTTAAAAATGTAAGGAGTAAAAGTTAAAAGTTTTCTATGAAATAATTACTCCAGTAAAATATAGATAGCCAAACTTTACTGAATAAGATAACAAAGAATTTGTACTTTGTTATTTGACACTTGTGCTTCTAGAAAATACTAAAACTAATAAAAACAATAGAAAATAAAAAAACTTGATGAATCTGGATGGCATCTATTATGCAATTAAATGCTGTTGTAAATTGATGTTATTTGATTAAAACAGCATATGTCCAACAACAGCCTTATGCATAACGCACGGCAGCATAATGCCCATGAAATGTCACCAGTGACCTGAGGGGGGAAGCGATGCACCCAGAGGTGTCCGTCCTGCATAAAACAATGTTTTTTTGATTGCTGTATTAACCTAGCTGCTGTTTACCGCCCGCCAAAAAAAAAAAAAGCATACATTATTCATTGTATGCCAGCTTTTCCGTATTCAGGCATAAGCTGGTCTAGATCATCAAGCTGTGACAGGGGTTAAGGTATCATCTCCTGAGACTCTTCACTTCTCTTTTATTAAGTTTGGAACTGCAATTCAGAATGGCCTTCTGAGAAAAGAAGAGATTTAATTTTCTTACTTTAAAACTCATCTTTTATTTTTTATCCCATTATTGGGAAAGTCCACACTTTCCTGATAAGATTGGAATGTGTGTGGTTTAAAAAAAGGAATGCACTGTTTATGTGGGCTCAAAATCAAAATATTAGATTGTAATGTGCTTTTATTTGCAACAGGCTTTAAAAAAAAAATAGATGTATTTAGCTGACTCAAATCACAATATTCCAGGTGCTTTAATAAAATGCACTGAACAACAGTGTAGAATGCTGCATTAAGGTCCAATAATATCAGTAACGTGGTTCTGTCATAGTCTGAATTTACACAGATGTCATATAACAACTTGATAAGGGCAGTCTCTATACTATGGTGAGCATGAAAACCTGACTTGAAGAAAATAGAGCAGCTGGCCATTGTTAGGAAGGTGTTTATCTGTTGGAACTGAGCTTCTTCAATCATCTCACTGATTTAGGAACGGTTTGAGATAGCTCTGTATTTCTGCACTGATAATTTGTCCAAGTTGCTCTTTTTCAACAGTGGTTGGATAATTGTTGTTTTTGGGGCCTGGGGGAAAACACCTTGCAAAAGGGATGTGTTTATTATTTCTGTTAAATCAGTTGTTTAGACAGGCAGAGCTTTCTTAAGGACGGTTGTGGGTAAAACTCTGACACAGCGGGAGGAAGAGCTTAGTTGGTGTACAATTTCTTCTGTTTTTGTTGCTTTTTTGGTGAAATTGTCAAACTTTGTCAAAATCAGTTCTAGTCAGCGACAATTTTGGTTCTATAATTTAAAAGGATGTACAGATGGCCATTCTAATCTTAGTGGGGTTTTTATTTTAGCAAAGAATTTGGCAAAATCA
>NW_015150630.1:971485-974762 GCF_000732505.1 Cyprinodon variegatus | reverse complement strand
GATGGATCTCTCAGCTGCAGATGATCCAGAATGCTGCCGCTGCCTTCCTTAATAAAACTAAGAACTTTGATCATCCAAGTTCTAAAGTCATCACAATAACTCCCTGTATCTCAGAGACTATACTGTAAAATAAGTGATTTATAAACTGTTAGTCTATAAATCACTGAGTGGCTTATATAACAGTCTTCTTGTAAGTTTATCAAATTCCTGGACCTTTCAGGTCTTCTGGCCAAAGTATACTTTGCATACCTTTAACAAGAACAAAATATGGAGAGCAGCTATTAATTGTTACACTCCACATATCTGGAACAAATAAACATGCTCAAACACAATTGCTGAAAACCTAAATTACTTGAAATCCAAAATCGTTATTAACTGTAATTATTAACAAAATGTTAAGTCTAACTTCCCTTACATTTTCCTTACATTTTTTAGGAAAGTATTTGATTAGTTTTTCTTTTCTTTTTTATGTCTGGCACTAAAACCTCTTGCTTCTGAAATGTGCTTTATAAATAATTTTCCCTTGCTTTTTATGTATAAGGCAGAGTTAAACCGAAGGACCCTTCAGGGCCTTCAGGTTTTACCCCTTCTCTCCATCTACCAGAAGCCCATAGATGATTGTACTCAACTTCAAATAAACATCTTCATTCTACAATTATTGTAATTATTAGCTGGATAAACTGACAATAATTTTGTAAGCTTACAGTGTAGTTTGAAATAAACAAACAATTTGGATTTTAATTACATGAACAGAGCTTACTTTTGTGACTAAAGTAAGCTCTTGTATGTCTAAATTCAGGGACTGTATCTTTTAAAAGCAACATGTGAAGCCTTTTCTCATGGCTCACCCTATTCCACCATTCATTGTGGGTCAAAGTGAGTTAGCAGGGGCAGCAATGGAAAAAATGTGGGATTTAGATTTGAAATAAGATACTTTCTATGTCTCCAAATTTACTTTTAATATATTTTTAGGCTAGGGTTTAGCCTTTTAAAACTTAAATAAAGTTCCACAATATCCATTGTTTACTAAGATTCTGCTTAATTTTAAAAGGGTTCCGGTGTGTGTGAATTTTAGCAAATTGTTTTGATTTTAACTTTGGGTTTAACCACATTGTGAATGTTATGACATATACAATTAAGTCAGATGATATTGAACAGGTAATGTAAAATTGTAATTTATTGAAAAAAATATATAACTTTGGTAATATTTTTTAACAAATAGATTTTTGCACACTTAAGTTCTTATCTATACGTGAATAAAGATGACATTTGCAAACCTTTTGGTTTATAAGGCGGAAAAAGTTATTCACAACTGTACATTCTGATTTACAAGTACAAAATATTATATATATATAAAATATAATTTTTTAATTGTGCCACAAATACTTTTGTTTCAAGATATTCAATTAAATAAAGTTGCTTTTACTCACTTCAACAGATCCCAATATATGCGAACATAAGTTGGACATAATCTAAGTTGCACATTCTGCAACTATGAATCCTATCTTCTCTAGAGTTTGCACAGATGTGCAGCATGACCTTTTCTGTCCTTGCAGCTGCTGATACTTTGTAATGTATTCTAAAGTTGATTCCATGTTTTGAGCCTATGAATGTTAACAGATTTTTCTTGCTGTCTGTAGATCACAGAGTCTTTCAGTCCTTGTCCGTGTGCTGCTGGATATTATTCCTCCTATTACCTTTCAAATCCTCAGGAAATAAAAAGCTACAAGGTGCTGTCAAAATGGAACAGTATAAAGAATTGCATTTTCCTCAAACTGGCTCAAAGGACAGTGTTTTATTTTAGCTGATGTCTAAATTTAGATCCAAAAAGCTAAAAATGCGTAAAAGACAACTGTTGAAATATGAGTATAAAAATACACATAATTCTTATTTTAACCAACCTGTAATCCCTTGATGATAATTCGTTTCTCATCTTCTGCCACTGACATTCCTTTAAGCATCAAGTGAGCCGACAAGAAGTCAAAGGAAGCCAAGAGTTTCCATTAGTCGTCTGTTACTAATTACCACTGACTCCGGGGTTGATTAAAAGAAATCACCAAGCAGCAGCACACACTATTATGCTAATGAAAACTCATTTAGTGAGGAAAAGAGGGGGCGCCGCCAAGTATGTGGATGACTTTGCAGTGCAGCTGGGCTGGCTGGACTAAATGGCTCCTTGGACAGCGTTTCATTGCAGCACAAGCAGTAAAGTTAAACCTTGTGATAATGACCATGGTGATGAGGATGACAGAATATTAATCAAGGACTTCATACTTGCATTGGTTTGTTTAAGCACTGACTTTCCCCTCCCTTTGCTTCTGATTTGCATGAACATTTTAAGCCTTCAGTTGCCCTATGACTCAAACGGCTAAATATCTGACTGGCTAGTGAAGATAAGAGATGTAGTTTGCAATTTAATTGTAATTGATTTCTCGTCTAATTAAAAACCCTTTAGGGAGAACAGCAAGTACAAATTACAGCAACTTTGGTGAAAGCAAGTTTCATTTGATGTCAGGAGCAGCTGTCATAGAAAATAATACACCTATATTCAGTTGTATAAAGGCATCTTATCTGCTTGTATACTATTTGATTTTTATCTTTTATTACAGTGAGACTAGCGGACAGAAGATATGGGGTACATAATTGAGAGTAAAGAGATATAAATTAAGGAAAACTGTCTCTGTACAGTGACATCCATATTATATCCCCCCAAACACCAGAAGTCATTTAGATGTTGGTTTTTAGGCTAAATCTGTTTGGTCCATCAAAGTCTTGATTTAGTCAGGAATTAGTTGATGAAAATTGGGTTGTCTTTGGTCAGTCTGATTTTGTCCCACTTCAGTCCAATAATAGATGTTCAAAATGAAAATCATGCCGTCTTTTCAATGTCTTTTCAACCAAGTTTTGCTCAGAGGGATTAGGAAGTCTGATTTTTGTGGCTTCAGTTCAAAACCTGAATTGTCATATGTAAAGTAATGGGAGATATTGCGAAAGTTTTTTTTATTTTTTTTATTTTTTTATTTCATTAGTAACTTATTACTAATAAAACTGTATGTTGATTATATAGTCAAACCCATTATAATATATTAAGCATTCCTGATTGCGGTTTATACCAATCTCGTCATTCTTGCAATAGATGTGGTGTATATGAAGCTAATTCAATTTCAATTTCAATTTCGTTTATTTATATAGCGCCAAATTCACAACACATGTCATCTCAAGGCATTTTACAGTTCAACCAGATCATACAGTCAAATTGATACAAAGTTTTCTATCT
>NW_015150630.1:954419-970995 GCF_000732505.1 Cyprinodon variegatus | reverse complement strand
GAACAGAGAGAGAATGAAGCAGAATGATGAAATGGGGGTCCTAATGGTCAGAGTAATGGTAAGAAAGCCTTTGAACTTTAAGTACTAGCCTATTGTCAAACATAAATCATCAGAACACCATTGTAAGCAAGTAAAACACTCGATTTATTGCTTTATCTATCTGTAAGCAGTTTTTATAATCTATTCCAAAATGTAAAGATTAGATATACTTTATAATTGTTTTTTTGTTGTTTTTTCTTATCTCAGGACCACACACTTGTTAGTTTACAATCCCAACTTTAGAAACCTCTGGTTTGAAGAACAAAAAAACTAGTTTTAGGCAGATATGAACTGTGTTCTGATAAAGTGATTCACACCATGATTTTACATTTGCTTAAATTATGTTTTTTAATAGACCATTACTATGCAAAGACAATTAATTATGTTTATTGTATATTATAAGGCTACTTCTTCATCAAAATCATACCCAAAGTTGTATTTTGCTAAATTCTTACATGTCTGAATTGACCGGTAAGGTCGCAGACTTAATGACAGCTTTCAAAGGCGTGCTCATTCACCAGAAGTTGGGTGATAAAATGAAATGGCCAACACCCATATAGGGAGGCATGTTAAAAAGAACGCAAATGTCATTCTTCCAATGGGGTAAGAACTGCATCAGAAAACAACAAATATTTCATAACAAATAAATAGTCAGTCATGTCAAATCAAGTATTCAATTATATGCATCATATAGAAACATTAATTCACTTAAAAAAAAGGGTATTTTGTGATGCCCTTTGCTAACATTTTACTGTAAAGAGTGTTGGAAGTACATACAATACAAGGAATTGGATAAGTGGTACCTGCCTCCACGTCAACATTTTTAGCCATTTGCATCAGCAGTCGAAGCTGTGATCTATCACATTCTTGATTTGTTTCACAATGAGTTAACTATCCATCCATCCATCCATTTTCAAACACGCTTATCGCAAGTGGGGTCGCGAGGGGTGCTGGTGCCTTTCTGCAGCTGTCAATGGGCGAAAGGCGGGCTACACCCTGGACAGATCGCCAGTCCATCGCAGGGCAACACAGAGACAAACAACCATTCAAACACACACTCACAGCTAAGGGGACTTTAGAGAAGCAAATTAACCTAACAGTCATGTTTTTGGACTGTGGGAGGAAGCCAGAGTACCCAGAGAGAACCCATGCATGCTCAGGGAGAACATGCAAATGAGTTAACTAATAAATCAAAGTAAAATCAAATAGGGCATACCAGCAAAAACAGAGCGAATACCTAGCAAAACATTTGACAAGCTATATGCTTTGTTTTTTTTGTCTTAAAAGTTGTCCTTTTTGCTAGTTTGTGTAAGAAACTGCTAATATTCAGCTGAAGCATGTAAAAAGAAATCTTCAAACAATTTTATCCATACATGTAATATTGACTTTATTCGTTTGTGGGTTTATAAATGCCTCAGTCCTCTTCCTCCTTCAATAGGTAAAAAATGGCCTGAGGCGAAACACGAGTTCCTCCTCCTGAAGTCCAGCACATCCAACCCCCTCTCCCCCTTAGCACCTGTTAAAGGCCACCTCTTGTCTGTATTTTACAAAGACATTTACACATTTGCCTTACACATTTTGTGAAGGCAACATTTCGTCCCTCACATCTGTAATTCCCTGAAGTTACCAAAACGGAAAAAGATATCCCCTTGGTAGTACAGTGATCTTTTTTTCTCAGCTGTGCCCTCAGGCCATGGAAGCCTTGCTCTGTCCTCCAGCTGCAGGCTTTGCTGTGGTCATGGGGCCCAAGTAAAGGGCACGATTGTCCATTCATGGGGTTTACTGTGTGAAAGGTCAGATGAGGGAGAGCCTGTGCTGGGCTCTGGCAGGGAAAGGAGTTGCAGTTTAGGTGAGGATATGGTGGCCGGAAAAAACAGAAATGCTGTCCAAAAATGCCCTGAGCAAATAAGATGCCTTTGAGTGTGTATGAAAAAAATGACGTTCTGATCAAGGGATAAAAGTCATTACGCTGAAGCGTTGTTGTATGCACATAACAATGAAACTGTTTAAAATATATAAAAAATGAATGAAAACTCAAGTCCTTAGTGTTTGAAACTAACGTAGTCTAGATAATTTAGATCTGACAAAAGTAATAATAGATGAAAATTCTATGGAAAGGACGAAAGAAGGGTCGGACATTGTATTTAAAATGAAAGTCAGACTTTGTTTTTTAACCATGCTTCAGCAGCAACAGTCAGCTATTATCCAAACCTAGTTTTTCACCATACAAATACATTTGTTTTACCTAGAAAGATTTTTCATTTAATTAGGCTACATCATTTTATATAATGCAAATCTGCAAATATAAACAAATTTTTTATTTGCTGATAACAGAAATATCCAGGAGACACTCGTTTAATTTGTTGTCATTTTGCGAAAAGAAGGAACAGTGAGCTCTATGTGACATTAAGCTACTGTTGAAATAACATTAGGAGATTTCATGTACATGCACTCACTCACGCACAGGTGGACAGCATCAGGTTTATGAGGATAATTTACATCAATCGTTTACAATAATTTACTAAAGTTAAGAGAGTTTATTGAATCTGATATTTTGCATTTTTAAGAACCAATGTGGGCCTAACAATAATAATAATTAAAAAAAAACTTCTTGAATAGAAACTTCTTGAATAGGCATTGACAAATATTACGGTGAGTGTTACTAATAATCAGGCTTAGGTGACTGATTATCAACGGTGCATATTTATTCTTCAACAACAACGCTAAGGATGCAGCACACACTTCAGTAAACACAACAGCCTTATCACTCAGGGTGAAACTCACATGCCCTCAACACATACCCCCAAAACAGCATGAACTGAGACAAATATGAACAATAAACAACATGAGCAACATTTAAACAGAATAACAAGGAAATAAACAAGTAAACAAACTAAAACAATGCCCCATAATGCACCTCTTCGTCCAGCCGCTACAGCATATTATATGATCAAAGAGACATGTTAAATAAAGGTGTATTCAGTCATTAGCATAAGTATATATATATATATATATATATATATATATATATATATATATATATATATATATATATATATAAAGCTAAATTAATCAAGAAAAAGAGCAAATATGGAGGGGACACAATACCTAAAACTAGAACCTAATACAGCAGGTAATGATTAAGAAATTGTTGTCATTACTTGTCTTTGATGTTTTAAGATTAACAAAATAAATTTTACCTCTGAGCGTAGATGGTTCTGACTTATAAGAGAAAACCAACTAAAAACAGAGAAGCCGGGTAAGCCTGGGGGGATTTGTCAAAGCTAAAAAGGCTAGAATGGAAATAACAGATCAACTGTGTAGGAAGACGTGGTTTTCAGAAAATGTTCCTTTGCTGAGGCTGTTTGATTGTAATGGTAAACATAGTAAATTACATTAAGGCGCTATAGTCTGAAGAGAAAAACACAGCTATAAAGCCTATTTTCATCAGTTGCACTGGTTCTACTTTTAGCTCCATTGAACAGTTAAGTGTAAACAGTAACAATTACGATTCTGACATTAAGAGAGAAGACTAATGCCTCCACATCGCTCCATTAAAGGTGTAGGTGGGGGGGAGGGGATAAAACCTTCACAGACTGCAGAAAGATTATGGGCCAAAAGGGTGTCTGAATGGCAGACTGAGTGACCTTTCTCTGATCTGAAATGGTGAGTGGTAATCAGGGACAATTATAAAGGGCCTCTTGGCCAACAACAACCTAATCCTGTTGTGGCAGTGGAAGCCAAACGTAATTACAGCTCTATGGTACTCTGACCCATGTGTGAAACAGAACTAAGCCCAGGAAGCAACCAAAGCAAACCATCAAATATAGCCCTGTTCAGGGCAGACAACCATTTTTTCTCTCATTAACTCAGAACAATGAAAGTAAAGAGTTTTCTTTTATTAAAGCTCATGCTTTTTATTTGTGTAATGTCAAAATAATAAATGTTTTCCATAGAATATTTACATAAAGAGGGTTATCAAATTTGACTCACTGGTTTTATGATAAAGTTTATGGACGCAAAAACTCTTTTTTTCTTTCTACGTGCATTTTTATGCTGATTATTTACCCAATGTAATTCCTTAGGGCTTGGCTCCAGAGACCATCCAGTAATGGTTCAGTTAAAAAAATATTTTGTTTTGATAAAACAGCAGCAGCAGCATTTTCACATGGAATACTTGATTGCTAAGCTTCAACTTTGTTGAACTTTACCATTGCAGTTGTGCCACTTTCCAATTGCTAAATGCTCCATCATCTTTAATAATGACTTATTACTGTTGTTAACATTCCTCCTAGAAGATTAACCCTAAAACCCGTGTTTTTTTTAACCCTTAAGACTGACCTTAGAAGCTTAAGAAAAAGGAGAGTCTACATATTAGAACAGAGAGAACATTTGCAAACTGTGCTTCGACTCTGGTAAAAGAGGCTTTGTCCATTGACAAAATATTTAAATAAAGAATTTAAATGTAAAAGGAAAATACTTATTAGCACTTAATATGTAATGCTGGTTCTTTTTAAGAACAGAATAAAAATCGAATAGGATTGTTTATCGCGTATAAAACATCAGAGACTAAACATTAACATCTTTGTTTTGGGCTTAGGAAACTAACATTATATTCTATATAAACAGGAGGCCTAAATTGCTCATGCAATAAGTAGGCGTGTTGGGAGTGATGTTAATGCAAATGATACAATGCACAAAATAGTTTTGTTTTGCCTTATTGAAATGAGCAGAGGTTCTTAATCTGAAGGTTGTTGGTAAAGGCTATCATCACCCTTGAGCCCCTTTACACAACCCTTTTGAAACAGTGCCAAGAACAGTCCAAGCACGGTAACCGATATAACTGCTGAGGGTAAATGGAACGCAACTGAACTGGACCTTGCAGGACACAACCGAGTCGTGCTAAATCTAGTACTAGTTCAACAACCGTGCTTGGCATGGTTCAGTTGTTGCTTGGTTCTCTGATAACAAAGAGCACAGGAGCAGACTTCCTGAATGTTTTGGGCTCCACCATCTTTGTTTGCATAATTCCTGCCTTGAGAGCTGTAGTATCATGGACCGCCAATAGGAGGCGAGGAACCATGCTAGTGTGATGTAAAAATGGTCGTTAGAACCAAGCTCGGCACGGTTAACTGATCCAACCTCGGTCTGAACTCGGCACAGATCGGGTTCAGAGGGCTAGTGTAAATGGGGCATTGGTGTGATGCTGCTCAGGGTCTCTCAGATCAAGCTTACTTTGCCACGTCTGGACATCCATAGGGTTAAAGCCTTTTTAGATTCAGCACAGCATCCTTTCCCACCCCAGATAGTGTTCTTACAAGGATTAAAGAAGATAATTCAGCCATTTGTTCAAGGTTTGTTGGTAAGGGACACATATAAAGGTTACAGGTTAGGAAACCTTAAAGATCCTTACATTAAAGTAAAACCATTCAGGGGATACTTAATTCTAAGGCATTCTTTACTTTTACAACATACCTTAAAGCAAAAATAAAAACTAAAAATTTCTAACATAATTTTAATCATAAGAGCATAACATGGTCAAAACTGTCAAATGGATAATGTTAAAGACTCCTCATTCAGTATGCTATTTAAAAAAAAACTAAATTAACTAAATTCTTCATTAACTTTATTCCACAGAAACCAACTATACACAAGCAATCAACTGAACTGTTTTCACATTGTAGCCTAACAGAATCTGTTGTTGTTTAATTGGTTTCTTTGTTTTATTTAATGCAGCTTGGTTGGAAATCACTATTTTCTAAGAAACACATATATTTCTTTAACCATAGGATACTACAATAAAGGGTGTAACCTAATAAATGCAAGTAGAGAAATCTGTTTATTTTCCAGATTCTCCTAAAAGTCTAACAGAAGCTTAAACAAAAAAAGGACCTTGTCAGATTAGATTAGAGCTAATTCCATCAGCTCTCTTAACACCTTTTATTCAATTCACCTTTGACTCAACAACATAATTTATTTGGCAAACCATTGATTTTACTTCACAGCATAATCACTTGATAGATGTCTTTGGTAGTCCACCTGGACAGACATGAAACAACTGCAGCTTTAGTCCACAGTGGTAAAGCATCGCTCAGTGCCTCATAAATATCATCAGATTGATCATCACCCAGCAGTTAAACATTATTTCTGCAGAAGTCTTAGATTTCCCCCTATGTGGCACAGAGAATTAGGGCAGTTTGTCGAATAATTGCAGGCTGTCATACACAACAGTTATTACAACAGTGAAAAAAATGTTACAGCTACTGTAAAACAAACATTTATTCTACAAGAATTCACACATTAATTTATTGGTTCTTGTTGATTTAATTATTTCCTGTGACAGTATTCAGTTTTTGGGAGTGACAGAATAATAGCAATTGTCTGTCAGTTAAAATAATGTCAGGATATTAAATGTCGCTCAAACTGTGAACCTGTGTACATAGCATTCAACACCCCACTCACACAATAGAAGCATCCACCCACACTTCATTTGTCTGTTCTATAACCTGACTCCAGAGTAAAATAGAAATACTATCAATCATCATGCAGCAGGTGAAAGCCTTCAGGCACAGAGGCTGTGAAAAGAGGAACAGGTCTCGCTCAGAGCGGCCATTACACTTCATTTATTTATTCAGATGTAACCAGGACCTTTAACAGAACAAAGTTTAGTTTTGATGATTTAAAACTCTTGAACTGTGGTGAGATTTTGAATCTTCTAATCAAATGCGCTAAACTGAGTAATTTCTGTTATACAAGGTTAAGGATAATAACTGCATGTATAAAAATGCTTTTTGAAAGTGCCAAGCCTTTGTTCACTCAGTCATGATTATTATATGACCGTTTTTTCTAGAAGTGGACATTTGATAGATCTTTATTGGAACCAATTATGTGATTATAGCAATTACATCCAATCAAGCTTACAGGAAGGTGTAGCTCTTAAGCATTTAGTTCCTCAAAAAAGAAGAAGAAAACAACAAAACAAAACTGTGAACTTCATCAAAACAACATTATTTTAAGCTTCAATGCTCAATGTGTGATAAAACAAACAAAAAAATCCCTCAGAGACTGCCATATCTACTGGTTGCATATTTAAGGAGTAAAGTAATGAGGGATGAAGATGCAGTGGATGCATCTAGTGTTACAGAGAAGTGCTCCCCTGGGTAACCATGTGCAAGTACAGGCAGAGGGCAAACAAGGAGCTAATGACTGCAGAAAGATTGCGCTCTTGTCCCAGACTTATGCATTCAAAGTGTGTTTAAGTTAGAATCACTGAAGGTCAAATATACATCTGAAGAAGGTATGTGGATAATAAGAATCAACTCTACACTGCAAAAACAATCCAGAAATAAGTAAAATGTTCTTTAGTGTATTTAGCCTTTATTTGAGAAGGTAAACACGATGATTTGCCAATGGATATAATATTTTTACTCTTAAAGTAAGATAATTAGATAATATGCACTTGAGATAAGACAATGCATTTTATGCATTTGCATTTCGTTAATTGTCTTGTTCCAAATGGCAAAGTGTCTCACTTACCTCCTCAATTCAAGAACAAATTTATTATAAGAAAACAATTAGTTATCTAGATTTCCATTTTTTTCTAGTGTACACTGCAAAAAATATAAATCTAAGTAAGTAAATTGCATTATCTTATTTCAAGACCATAATATCTAATTATCTTATTTTAGGAGTGAAAATACTCATTTGATTGGAAGATAATCTTATTTACCTTCTCAAAATAAGGGATAATACACTTATTTTAAGAAATTTCTTTTTCGATAATTTTTGCAGTGTAGGGTCATTAGGGAATATGGCTCCTAATCTTTCTTGTTCAAGGAAAATAGCCATACATGTCACTGTGCTCGGCTGCCTTCATTTAGTACTGTAGGTACAAAGATCTGCTACATTCATTATCAGGTGTACTGAAATCCTTTTACCACTGGGAAATCAGAGGTTTCTGTTCTCCATGTCTGTAAAAAGATTTTGAATAAACTCCCTGGTAAGAGGACCTGAAGGTTATCAGATGACTGCAGTGATCCTCCTGTGAGGATTTCCAGACGAGTGATTAATAATAAGTTCTCAGCAGAAACAATTAGATACCAGCCATGCAAGACATAAGGAACTGGGCATCATGCAAATTTAATTCGGTGTAACGAGGTGTGGCCGTTGCACTTCTGATGAATGTCTCTTCTTTTGTTTTAGGCTGATGAAGGAAGGGACAGATAAAATACTAATTTTTTTGTCCATGACAAGAAGCACATGGGGATTGCTCAAATAACAGCTGACATTTATGTGTCCACACATCTGTTTAATGTTTTAATATGGACACATGGCATTTTTAACCATGTGTCCAACAATCACGTGGTCTCCTCTTTTTGTGTTTCTTTTCATAACTAAGAACACGTGACATTTGTCTAATGTTCTTTTGAACCTGATTATGAGCATGCCCACTCACTCAATTTTACAATGGCAATGTCATTTCTTTTCATTTCATTTACGTATATTTTGTCATAACCGGCAACTGATAGTTAGAGTCTGGGAGACAATCATAAGCTCTTGTGGGATCAGACCGCAGACATTTCAATTAATATAAATACTGTCTATGGAGCAGACCCTTACTGAAACTATAAATGAGAAATGTGATACCAGTCCAGAGGACATTTTGAAGAAAAAAAGTAAAGTATGTCTTCCTTTCAGTCTCTTTTTAACTCTCTGTGAACATCCCATTTCTGTCTTTAGAAAGGGTTCAGTCACATATGAGAAACGTTTCATCTCCCCTTAGTAGTCTGAGGCATTTTTCATATCCAGAGCTAGTTTGCAGCTTTTCTTAACCTACGGGTGCTTTTGCTACTTAAAGCATTTTCTTTTACATGCATTTTGTGTTTTAGCATCATCGTTTTGCAGTAGGCTTTGTGCCTTCAGCATGTTATGTATTTCCAGCACATTTGCACCTCACTGCTATTTTCTGTGATTAGAGCTTTTATCTTTTGTAGCTATTTTCCTTTGCACATGTTTTGTATATTAGTATTATTATTATTTTGCTATTCTCCTGTAATATTTGTTAGTCTCATTTTTGTATTTGCAGAACTTTGTGTATTTGCTGCATGTTTATGTGTTTGCAGTGCATTTGCACACAGATGAAGGGGACTGGAGTCAACACAGGTTAATTCACTGTGCAGATTGAACTCAGCTGCTTCGGTGGCAGGGCAGAACAAATACCTGACATAGAAATGATTTTATTCCACATCCCCCATTTCTGTTTGCAAATTTCAACCACTGTTATTTATACTCTTCCATCACTACCGATTCTTCTTTCATGATGGTGAGAGTGTTCCCTTTTCTCCTCAAATCTGCAGTCATCTCACCTGTTTTATTCATTCAGGGTCAGATGACTGTTTCTACACCATGCCTTAAAGCAGTTCACTGTGATACACCCAATAATGACGGACAGTAGTTTGTCTTATACTTGATGTCCCTCTGAGTTTCCAGATGTTTTAGCAATGTAAGGGGTGACTGTGTTTTAGTGTTTTTTCATTTCACTCTAGAAGTACACTTATATATTAACTTTATAGCCATAACCATAGCAATGTAGTACAACCATAGTATTACATGTCATTTTGGCATTATTTCTGTTTAATAAATAAGAGACATTTGAAACCCATGTATGCTTGAGCTCGTTTGTAAATAATTTAGAATTTTCTAAATGTCAGATGTGTTATACATTGTAAAAACATAGACCTTGGTGGGGTTTACCTTTACAATTATGCAACTGCAGGTTTTCAACCTGATCTCTTGTGCAAGGTTACTTTTTACATACATAGAAAGAAAAAGCATTTTGCATCAATGATGCCAGAAAAAGAAGAACAAATTTAGTAACGCTTATGTTCTGCTTTATTTTAGCTGTGTATGTTGCAGGAATAGCAGTCATATTATAATGGTGATATATGAAATAGGTCAATGACCAAGATTAAGACAAAATAAAATACAATTTTAAAATTTAAATATTTGGAAATAAACGGATATATAGTTTGTAGATGTGAGATGAGTATTTAATCTTAAATGATAGGTTCAGTGTCATTTTTATTATTTTTTTTGATTGGTGACGTATTTCCAAAATGTATTTCCAAAATGTTTCTCCATTGACTCTCGTTAAAAGTTTTTAATTTATTTTTTAAGGGTAAGACTTATGTACAAAAAGTAAATCCGTACATGAAATTATGTTTTGTTTATATAAAGGGTTTTATCATGTTTTTTGTTATTGGCATTCATATTGGTGTGATAACTTAGTATACGTTTATTGGTATACGTCTATTTTGAATTTATAGCCCCCCATGGAGAAAACTCCACCAGTTGCCACTGGTTGCATTGCATTGAGAAGTTATTCTCAAATACAAATGTTTGCCCTAAATGCCAATCCCTAAAACATGAAACTGATATGTTTATTATGTCGATGGTCTTTCTTGCACTTTGAATAAAGCTTACCTAGTTAAATATTCATACTTTATGTCTGGAACCTATTTTTTTTTTTTTATATACGTGTTCCGTTCATCAGATTAGATGCATTTATGAAGCTTTTCTTAAACCCGCTGTTCTGCAGTTGGCTTTTATTAGTGGAAAAATGCTAAAAAAAAAAAAAATACAAAAAAAGTGAAAACAGGTTTCATTTTTAGTGGAATATAAATCTAGATATTAAGGAGAAGACTTTGTCACTTTCAGTCAAATCAATAATCCCTGACATTTGCAGTAAGGTGAGGGGCAGCAGGGGTGAAGCTACAGCACAGTGTGCACAAAGGATGAGCTTCAGAGAGGGATGACAGACCCCGGAGTGACCATTAGCTTTTTGAGGGACCCTGCAGTGCTCACTGATTGGGAAGCTGGCGAGACACTGTGGGCTATTTATTTAGGAAGCACGACAGGAGACTCAGATGAATAGCTCAACCAGGGAACCGAGGATAATGGCAGGTTTCACTCGACAGTGGAAAAGCTCAGTGGGTATAAACAATACAGGGCTTACTGAAGCCTTATACTTGGGTGGCTAATAACCATATTTTCTGCACCATTTTCAGCTTTTGTGTTTTCAACAATGATGATTCATAGTAGGTAAACATACAGTATGAACACAGTAGTGTTACAGATGTCCACACATAGTAAACGTTAAAAAAAACATTTTAGTTAAGTTAATTAGTGTAATTATTAGGGAAACTATATCCTTCATATGGTGTCTATAGACACCATATGAAGTCACACTAAAGGTTGGAATCCAAACAGACGACAAAACCAGGTATACATAAAATAATTAGTTAAAAAAAGGAACTCAAACAAGCTTTCACTCATATCATTTACCAATAGTGACATAAAATGCTGTTCTTAATTAAAGAAATGCAGTTTAATGGAAATATATCAATAAAAAAGGGAAGAAAAGCAAAAAAGTAGCTAAAACATAAAGTTGTTTAAAAACTTAGCAGCTGTTTAATTAGTTCTCTAAATGATAATTAAATGATCTGTAATTTCTTGTGCAAATATTTGTATTTATTAGAAATGATCTGGAAATTCAAAATAATAATTTATATAATTCACATCAAAAATCCCTCAAGCCAAACAGATATCTTAGGTTAATGTCATGTGTTGTGTAGGGTGACCAAACGTCCGTATTTCCCAGGACATGTCCGTATTTCACGTCCTGTCCCAGGCGTCCCGGGTTTTGTTTAGAAAGTGAGGAAATGTCCTGATTTTTAAATTACCTTCATTGGACCATTAAATTTACAGGCACTAGGGCACTGCTCCCTGGGTGCTGCAAAAGGGCAGCCCACTGCTCCCCAAGGGGATGGTTTAAATGCAGAGGTAAATTTCTCCAATGTGAGATCAATATANATGCAATCAACTGGTTTTCCTTAGATAGAAAACTTTGTATCAATTTGACTGTATGATCTGGTTGAAGTGTAAAGTGCCTTGAGATGACATGTGTTGTGAATTTGGCGCTATATAAATAAACTGAATTGAATTGAATTGAATTTCACTCATATAATTTACCAATAGTCCCTCAAACCAAACAGATATCTTAGGTTAATGTCAGGTGTTGTGGAGGTTTTTTGAGGACCCAAATGCAGAGACGGAAGCAGATGTGGTTACTTGCAGGTTTAATATTCTAAAGGGGAAACAGAAGCCACAAAAACCAAAATCCAGGAGACGTCAGGGAAAACACACATGGGGAGCACAGAAACGACAAGGACTCAGCAAATAGTAACTGAAGAGGAGGAATATAAATGGGGGACTGAACAAAAACTAGGCTAATCAGTAGATTGGTAGAAGGTGTGGACAGAACAAACTAGAAGGGTGCTAGGTGAAGTAGACTGACACAAGAGGGCAACAGATAGTAAACAAAAAAATACATAAGAACTCAAATACAACCAAAAACAACACAAAAGCCTTTAATGATTATGATTAGATATTTTGTTGATTAAAACTTTTAGCAGAAGATTTTGGTATTGGACCTGGGTTTGTTTAACCACTAGCAAATATTTACTGTTTTAATCTATAACAGCAACAGATTTTTATTAACCAAAAAACAATTACATGTATGTATATAATCAAGCTGTTAGCTCAAAATGTTTCACCACTAGCATCGAGACAGAGCAGATCATTTGTATAAAAGAGCCACAGACACTTCAAACTTTACTATGGTACAATTTATTGTTCCCTGCTGCAGGCAATTATACTATTTAGTAGTACTCAAACTAAAACACATTTAAAAAAAAACTATAAAGAGAAGAATCTAGCAGTTTTTAGACAATTGAAAAATGTATCTAGCTTCAGCTTAATTTCAGCACAGGTTGCTAATAATGGTAATAAAACACAATTATAAGTTCAGTTCAAAAACTGAACTTATGCACTTGACCTTCGGGGAGTGTTGGCCTTGTGGGTTAGAGCAGAGCTTGTGCTTTGAGAATGTTGCAAGTACCTGTTTCGATCACCACAGCCTGCACTCTGACAAGACCCTTAATCCCACACTGCTCCCTGGGTGCTGCAAAAGGGCAGCCCACTGCTCCCCAAGGGGATGGTTTAAATGCAGAGGTAAATTTCTCCAATGTGAGATCAATATAGTGCAATCATGATTACCTCATTTTCCTCCATAAGCGCCCCTAACTATTTCTAGCACAGTAAGAAAACAATTACATCTACTGTGGATGCCTTGTAGATGGATTCCGATTATCTGTTAAATTAAAGGGACTTTTTGTTCTACATTTTTGCAGGATCTTTCAAAATTGTTTGACAAACTGAATTGCATGCAACACTGCTCAAGTCATGTCCTAACATTATCTCAGACTTAGTTAATATGTAGTTTAAGTCACACTAGTGCTATGCTGTAAGTCACAGTACCATCTCCATACAAATTTTACAGTTAAAGGAAAAGCAGAAGGTGATAATAAATTATATGAAACATTAACACAAATGGTTCAAGGATAAATCCTTATGGATCACAATCAAAGCTTTATGGCAGGTAATTCTTGACTCTGCAGACACTGATCAATATGGGAATAGGTTTGTCCATCAATCTGTTCAATTATTGAACTGTATTTGATAGAGCTAACACTTTTCTGTCTAAAGATTTTTTTTCCTTTAGTAGCTGTATTATTTCAAAAAAAAATTTTGGGTAAAATATGGCCTTTGTAAAACCTTTGAATTGGTCAAATTAATATCCATAACGTTTTTCAGTAGCTTATCTTAATAACGACCAGCATCACCAACATTTTGGCTAATTAGATTAGGAAAAAAAATACATTTTTCATGAACATTTTTTAAACTGGTGGCCATCCTGAAGGGCTAAATTGCCATTTATTTAAATGTCCATTTTAGTAAAAGGTCACTTTCATCAGATTGTCTTTTCTGATGCAACAGGATGATATTCAGAAAACTCTTTGTTCTCAGCCAGACTGATTGCATCTCAAAAGGGACATTTTCTTTCAGTGACTGCTGTGTCTAATTCAAGAGATAGAGGAGCAGAAGTGACTCGTGGCTAGGAATATTGATTTTAGCTAAACAAGGACTTCATCGTCGTTACCATGAGCGACACATCTCTGTGAACATAGAGCACAGCATAGGCCATACGGGCTCTGCTGTGCTCTGCCGTTTTCAAGGATGGGTTTTCAAGTTACCATAAAATATTGAGCTTGCAGATTAAAGATTAAATGTGCTGTCATTGCTGGATTTTAATATGTTACTTTATTAACATATGGCAGGAATCCTTGTGTTGTTTAATTCAACTAATAAAAACCAAACCACAGGAAGATGAAATGCAACTGAATAAAACTGTGAAGCAATTTATTAAGATCCCATTTTGAATCTGTTGTTTCTTGTTTTGGCATTTAATTATCAGTGCTTACAACCTCTGCTATTTTTTTTAATGCCAGACAGCATAAAATAATGGATCTAGTCTATACAGACTGCATCCATTTGCAAAAGTATTTGCTTGCAAATGAACATAACTCTTGGAGCGCTGTGCTGTTGAGGGTACAATATTTCACTCTGCTGAAGACCAGGAGATAATCAATAAAGCACGGTGAACAATAGAACACAATAATTTGAGTTTAATACCTTTGCCTTGAGAATCTCCAATGTTCCTGTTGGCGTAAACTCATCTCCACACAAGAGTGAATCAAACAAAAATTTTAAATTGAGACATGAAAAGACATAATTTTAGATGTACATAAGACATCAAGCATGTGACCAATATTCACATTGTTACATGGTGAACTCTAATATAAAAGAATATTCTTTTTGATCAGATCCATGGTGGTCACTTGGTAGAATGGTCAGGTCATGAATATTACACAAGATAATGTGTTTTTATATAAAGAAGACTTAATGTTTCTGGTTTCTTAAAAAACAGTACCAGCCACATTGCTTGCATGCTAGATGTTAATTGATGTGTTTTCTGTTCCATCCTCCCATCTTAAGAGTTCTAGAGCATGCAAAACAGCTGCACAAAATGCAAAGTTAGGCCTTTATAAAAGCAACATCTGAACTGGATGATCTAATTTCAATATGTTTCTAATTATTCACATGTGAGTTATGCATCTAAGAAACTTGCTCTCAGCAAAAAAACACATTTAGAACAATAGTTTGTCTCCACATTTGTCTATACAAGCAGTAATACACTTATCATGCAGTTTTCCCAGAGGAAATTTCTGTTCCTCTGATGAGACATCTAATCTAGTGGAAATGTGGAGAATTACAAGTAAGGTTATTTGCAAGAAAAATGCATAGTGTTACTGTTCAGACATAAAATAGCTTTACTGATTTTTTACCAGCAAATGTTTTGAATGCTCAATTGGTAATAGAGATTGCTCAGTCTCAAGTGTTTCACTTACTGTTAGTGAATGCACTTGATTGGTACCATAAAAACACCTGTGTTTTGGCTAAAAGTATCTGTTTGATCAGAGTAAAGAATCTTACTATTCAGGAACTAGAGATGGGTGTGTAAAATCAAACAACCATTCAAAATCTTAGTGTGTTAAAAAAAATAAATCAGAAATTGACTGCCACTTTCAGCCTGGCTAATGAACTAAATACAAATGGCAAGCATAACTGTTAATAAAAAATGGAATTGGCAGTGGATTATTACATCAGTCAGATCATGGTGGAGTGATGGTGACTAGAGAAATCATATTCAAGTGAACCAAAAGTGTGGAGGTCCATATTTCTTGTCCCGCTGTCCCCTTTGCTTTAGATTTTTCCCATAATGTCAAAACAAAAACGAATAGAAGGGATTCTTTAAAAAAATACACATTTAAGGCATTTGAGATTAAGTATTTAAAAATGAATTCTATTTTTAAATATGCATTTTATTTTGTCAATGGCAGAAAACAGTTGGCAAAAAAGTGTTTACTTTAAGCGACATTTAAGTGATACGCTGACGAGACAAAAAGCCGGAAACAGCTTTAGCATCCCTGGTTTAGCACTGAACACAGTTTGTAAAAAGAAAAACCCCCTAGATTTTGGAAAAAAGAGAAAAAATGCTCAAAACAATCTAAATACTAATTAAGACAGAGTTTCTAAATTTTGTCAATAGTATGTAGATAAATAAAATTTATTATTTTACCAGTGGTGTCAAAAGTACACACATCTGTCATTTAAGTAGAAGTATAGATACTGCAGTTTAAAGACATTCTGGTAAAAGTTGAAGTATTAACTTGACCTATTTACTCAAGTAAAAGTGAAAAAGTATGCGCTCCAAAAATTACTTAAAGTATAAAAGCATAAAATAACCTTTAAAAAAACAGCCAGATGCCAATATTCGAATTGAAATAATTTTTCAACTATTTTGAAAAATTATTTGAGAAAAGGCCAAGGTGGTCTCTTGTTGGTCTCCATCTCCTGATACGCTCTCGCCTGTATCCGACCGTTCAGACATTTCAAAATTTTTTTCTGAATCTGACTTTGTAGCATGGTATAGACAATTCGTGTTTGCAGTTTGAGGAACACCTGCTTGCATCTGATGATTTCCTTTAGCTAACCAATGAATGTTTGCGTTATATGA
>NW_015150630.1:930794-953550 GCF_000732505.1 Cyprinodon variegatus | reverse complement strand
ACCAAGGTCTGTTCACTGGAAGTCAGAAGTAAGACGCTGCTGCTGCCTAAGCACTCTGCTGAACCAACAGTCTCTGGACCCAACCGGTTCCCTCTCTCAGAACTAACTTTAATAAACTCTGTTAAACCTTTTACCAAGTCTCAGTGGTGTTCTGCATGTGGGTTTATCTCTAAACCGATCATGACAGGTTCAAAGTTAACAGCTGTAATAGTTTTTAGAAATGATTACTGTGTTACATGCCTAGTGTTTTATTGATTAAATAACCCTGTAATTATATTTGCCAGTTTCTAGTAAAATCATATTCAACAATATGACTTGAATATTATCGACAGTTTCTATTTCTTTTAATAGAATTTTGTGGTTTATATTTAGTGACCTCCCTATCTAAAAGCTATGGTGGATGATAACTGTGGTAATTATAAATTCTTAATGTCAAAAACCTATAAAACCAGAAGAAACTCCCCCTTTACTAGAGGCTCTAACACCAATAACAAAGCTTGTTTTGGCTACAACATTTTATACTTAAAAAGTAACATACAATAAAAAGGTTTCCCACAGAATATCCATAAAGACATAAAAAACCTTTTTTTGTCCTTGCTCGTCTAAACTAAAAACAATATACCCTGTTGTTTACTATAACTAGTATCTTACCAAAAAATGTATGGCTCTAATAGGTGATCCACACATTTTATACTGACAATTCTTCTTCTTATTATTATTATTATTTTTTTTTCACATAAAAAAATCAAGCATTTTGATTCTCTTTTTGAGCTAATAGCAGATATGGACCAAGGGTAGAAACGGGTAATCCTCCAGTTTATTACTTTATGTATGCAAAAATACTACTTATTTATGTAAAAATAAAAGCTAAAACATTTGTTTATTTGTAAAAAGGAAAGGCACCAAAGAAAACTAAAAATGATTATTAGCCAAGAAAAGCTTGACATAAAATAGATTCCAAAAATTAGAACTATTTGATATATTTTCTCTCCACAGTATATCAAGTTAGTGGGCATATATACAGGTATTCTCTCCAATTTGTATTAGCAGTGCCATAAAGGAGAAAAACATTCTTAGTTAACAGTTGGATAAATCTGCTCTCTAATTTCTTGCTGCATTTCATATTCTCTCAGATAAATCACTTTGCACTGCAACTTGTACAGTGACAGAAAAAACTAGTTGGAATAAACTTCTGAAATAATATGGAGAGGTTTGCTCAGAGTGTTAATGTCAAGATATAATTAATTAACCATGTCCCACAGGCAGAAATTGACAGTCACATTTTAGGGATTCTATTACTGAGTGTTGAGTTGCATCCCTCAAGGGGAAGAGGAGGCAGCCACATCCCAGGAATCTCTCCCCGTCAAATCGGATACATAATAAATATTCAATGACACTTGGGCTTATGGGTAGCAGCAAGCTCTGTTTCCCTAAACTTGAAGGAAGCGGGTCCGGATGGGGGCAACGCAATACAGATCTCAAACCAAAGTCTGCATTAACACCCCTGCGGGATTCTGCCTCTGATCTCCAAAACCATAGACGCCAGTGTTGGTAAATGATCCCTGCAGCACACTCCTCTCCTTGCAGGTAAAAGCTGCATGAATGAGCTGTAATTTACACAGTGAGACAGATATATGTTAGCAAAGCAGAAACTAAATATTGTAAAGATGTAGACCGCCCTAAGGTTATGAGATGATCTGATACCCTTTGTTTGTCTTCCAAGTTGAGAGCAAAGGGTGTTTGATTGTGAAGCCACTGAAGTGTCTTTAATGATCAATAGAACAGATTAGTGAACACTGTCAGCGATTACTGTCTCTCCTGGTATTTGGTGCATCAGCTCAATACACATCAGACTGATTGAGGTAACTGCTACAATTGCTGCTTGGGGGAAATTAATCCACAATAAAAGGTCTTCTGGCATAGAAATAAACAAAGTCGTAAAATAATATCCTATTAAAGCTGTTCTTTAACACATCTTACAAAAGGAGAGCTGTAAGACCAAGATGCTGATCAAGTGTGAAAAAATAGCTTTATAGTAGAGTGAGGAATACTAATGAGACAAAGGGTGAATAGACTGTGCCCCATTTCTGTGACCTCAATTAATTCACCAGACTGAGCTACTTGACCATTGGCCACACTATCCTGCAGCTCAAACAGGACACAACACTTGCTTCTACCAATGATGATCACATAGTCTCCATTAGCGGCAAAATCTAAATAAGCTATACATTTCAGACATGATCTCATGTCAATCTGTGTCAGGTATGGTTCAACTTTATGTATGTATGTGTGTGTGTGTGTGTGTGTGTGTGTGTGCGTGTGTGTATGTATGTGTGCAAGTACGTATGTACGTACGTACGTATGTATATATGAAATACAAAATACTGTTAACTTATCTGCACGGTGGGGCAGTTTGTAGCACAGTTTCTTTGCAGCAAGAAGGTTCTGGGTTCGATACCTGGTCTAGGGTCTTTCTGCATGGAGTTTGCATGTTTTCTCCATGCATATGTGGGCTCTCTCCAGGCACCTTCTCCCACATTTCGAAAACCTGTTAGGTTAAGTGGCTTCGCAACATTCTCCTTGTGGATTGTATGCATGTATAAATTTTACCAGCAAAACAAATGCTAGTAAGGGCTAAATTGCCATTTAGACTTTACAAATTGTCATTTTGTATACAAAGAGTGAAATTATGTTGCTTACAGCTTACAACTGTGAAATGAGCTGCTTACAATAGTGAGAGAACTTTACCATTTTCAAGTGCAGCAGTGATCAGAATGTAAACAGTGTAGGTGAAAAGGAAACCAGTTTAAAAATAATCTTGCAAAGGGCATAAATATGGTGCAAAAATGCAGTAGAACATTTATTTGTGTTCTATTCAAACAGATTATACAAGGTTCTGCCATGTTGGTATTAAATAATGCTGCAAGTTAAATAAAATAGTTGCAAGAGTTCAACAGTCTGATGCCAGCAGGGAAAAAGCAGTTACAGAACCTGCTGGAGCAGGATGAATGCTGCGGACCCTCCTCTCAGAGGGCAGAAGTTTGGTTTAGTTGATATGAGAAATTAAGTAGTAAAATTTACTTGAGTTTGTTTATTAAATCAACTCTTCTTAGTAAGTAACATCAACTTAGATTTATTGGGTGAAATGTACAAAGAATTTCTATGTGTAAAAAGTTACCCAGCTCTTTTTTAAGTAAATGCTACTCCCAACTAGTTTCACTGTAGAACGCTGCTAGCACTGAGCATGGTTGTGCTGGGTGTATCTTCCAGAAAAAAAAAAAAAAAAAATGGGAGCAAATGTCTACTATGACTACATGCTCATCCAGAAGGAATGACTTCTGCTAAGTCAATGACTCGATAACATCACCAGGGTTTCCTTAGGCAAAAAGCTTTTAACCAATAAGTCTGTATGACTTTATTGAATTTACTCAGTAAAGTCCCTTAGAGATTATCTGTTGATCAAAAATCTCAATCAAAATGAATTGAAATATAATGTATTCAGCCAAGCGGGATGAACCTTTCAAAATTTTATAGCTCAACTTGTGATGATAAGGCAAAGTTAGTCGAAAATAAAAGCCACAGAAACTGACACTCAGGGACACAGATGGTTTTAACTTCAGTCAGACAATATGACCTGCCCTAAATCCTGTTTAACTGGATCACATTATACATAACACCAAGTCAATTCTGATACATGTAATTTCATTGCCTCTAAAACTGAAAGATTGCCCTAAAGATATTTTAAGTGGTATGAATTTCACTGTATTGAAGTCCTGAGAAGGGAATAAGGCTGATACACTGTCTCTAGAGAGACATTTAATAGAGGAAAACAGCCCTCATTAATACTTAATGGGCTCTGGCTGGACATTTCCACACATTGATATTCTGTTTGTCCTAACTAGAATATTTGTCTAAGCACCGCTGAGGCTTCTGTAAATGTCAGGTTCATTATGTGGTATAGACTGTTTTGTTTTTAAATATTGAAGAAGTCGGTGTGTAACAACTTGAAATTACCATTAAAAACAAGATTCCAGCTGATGACAGTTTCAGAAAGATTGAATAGGGTTACTACCGTGATAATAGTGACAGTGTATGGTGACCAATTCAGTTAAGCCTCTATAGAAGGCCGATTGAGATTTCAAGGAGATGGAAGAAGACTTAAAAAACAAAAATAGAAACACTGATCCATAAATACCTTCAATGTTAGCAAAAGTAGTGGTAAACTAGCGTCTTAGGTTGCTGTCTAGGAAAGAAAAAGCTTAGCATGTTAGCTCTGAGCCAGTACAGTGGAAAAGCCAGATGGATAGTTGGGGTGCAAATGCCACCCCAGAAGAAATCCTTGCCCCCCCGTTGCCAAACCGCTGAAACCATTAACACTGTTTGAATTTTATGAACATTTGCGAAGAAAACAGTCAAATTTCTTGACTTGAATGCATCCTCACGTAGCACGCTTCTGCTACACTTTTAATTGGTTAACATGGCATGCTCCAAACGGCTCAGAAACACAACACGGCAGCGGCACACAGGATCAATGAAAAGCATTTCCTTTACTGGTGTGTATGTTTATTGGTACTAAATTAAACAAAGTGCTGTTTAAATGGAAAGGAAGGGGGATGTTGCACCACAGTGCTTGTGCTCAGTATTACCTATGAGTATTACAACCTGAGTACTAATCTCGAACAAATACCTTCACACTGGCGTGAAGATGCTTAAAACATGTCGTTAGCAAAATGTTCAGCAACAAGAAATTCAGTAGAATTATTCATATTGGTATGTGTAATGCAGCATATTGGTGCATTGAGAGCCTTGTCTATGAATTGCGGGGTATCATTCCTAAAAGAGGAACCTCTGCTTGCTTTTGGGAAAACATCTGAGTCAGACTTAGAAGGCCTTAAGCATGAGCTTTATCAAAAAAGAGACCAGTTTCTCACTTTGCAAAGCATTATGGGATTTGGTGTCACACCAGCCGTGATCAATGGTGCATAAAGCAATGATCATCTGTCCGAACTGTCAGTTATCTGACTTTGCTATAAAATCTACTATATAGTTTTCTATATAGTGATTGAGGGATTTAGGGGTTAGTGCGGAGGTTCGGGCACAGTAAGCTTGTATGAGCTATGAGAACAGCAACAGAGCGTGCACGAGGAGAAATGGGCTTGTGCATGCTCTTACACAAGCATTTTTTTAAAAGGTGGAGACGGCAGGTCTTTTAAAAAATACTCTTGAAAATCCTCCACAATACCTTTAAGGGTGTCTGCCTCACTGACTGAAACTGGTAGTTGATTCCACAGAGGAAAACCCTGTTGACTAAAAGATCTGCCCCCAATTATACTTTTAGAAATTCTAGGAACCAAATCTGTTTTCTACATTGGAGCCAAAACACTCACTAAAAGATTTCTAATTAATAAATGGCTAGATGATAGATAGAAAATAGATTTTACAACACAATCCTTTATAAAATAGATACTTAGATATGTTCAAATTTAATTTTCACATATTTACCACTTAAAAATATTCCATGGGTAATGCACATATTAGAATAGAACAAAGAACATAAATAGAAAAAATCTATTTACTATATATTTGCTTGGCCTACAATCACCACAGCATGCAGTTATATAAAAATAACAACAAAACATAAAAATCTTGTGCAGAAACAAGAATACCTTTTACAACAACTAGCTGCATGCCTGGTGTAGTTTTGTTTAAAACAAGCTTGTTTTTTCTTTATTGAAAATACGTACTAAAGTAAAGTGATAAACTGATAATACTAAAGTAAAAGTAAAAAGTGCAGTAAAACTGCTTTTAAAAGTACAGTATTATCAAAGTTAATTTGTACAGTATTGTCCCTGTAACTGAGTAAATGTATTGAGTTACTACCAATGATAGACAATAATACAAGGTTTGCTATACAATATAATGGAAAACTATAATGGAAAACTACAGGGAAATTTCATTGATATGGAGAAGGATGCAGAGGGTTTAATATGAGATAGAGGGAGCTGAGTTGGCAGAAATGATCAGATACAAAGAACCCTAAAGACAGTAACTACACAGGTCTCCCAAAAATGTATAATTCTAGTTGTGAAGTACCTAAGAAAAAAGATGTTGTGAATTAGCACTTTATATTTAAACTGGATGATGTGTCTTGTTTCTGTGCTGCATTTTCTTTCAGTGAGGTTCTTTGATTATTATCAGGTGGGAGTGTTGGCCTTGGGCAGTGCTTGTGCACTGAGAAGGTTGCGAGCACCAAGTTTGATCCCCACAGCTTGCCCCTCTGGGTCTCTGAGCAAGACCCTTAACCTCACACTGCTCCCCAGGCGCCACACAATGGCAGCTTGCTGTTTCGCAAGGGGATGGGTTAAAATGCAGAGAGTGAATTTCCCCATTGTGGGACAGTAGAGGGATTCACATCTCCTCTTTTTCTTTATGAGGTGGACCAGAATGATTCTGAAACTTTGCAACTTTAAAATAGTAACATTTAGTTAAAAATGATTTACTTTGGAGTGAAATTTAGCACTTTATGCTTTCCCTTAACTTTCCCTGGATTTATTAGTTTGACTATGTAGTATATTCACAGTGAATAACTGTAAAACTAACAGCAGTAGTGAATGGAGTGTCATTGGTGTAGGACCACTTTTCTATTAAAACTTTGAAATCTACCAAAAGAGATGGGGTGGAATGCACAAATGTTTTGTTCATGAAATACAGGAAGTCAAATCTGGTGCCTCTGTAGTGCTACTTTATAATTTATCAAAAAGAATTAGCTAAATAAGCCAACTCTTCCTCCTTTATTCAATAAAGCATAAAAAGATATCTTGGCTGGTAATAAATTCATGAATTAGCTGGAGTGAAACTATGCACCTAAATCCCAGCATCTTCTAATCCCTGCTGTTTTCACATATACACTACTAGGCTTATTTCAGAAGGGTCCTCCTGTCTTTGCTTGAATTTTAAGAGCTTGGAAGTGGCAGCCACTTAACAAAATAAAATAAAATCAAATAAGTATATGTCCGAAAGTATATAGGTGCTGTCATTTAAAATGCTTGTTATGTTTAAAACAAAGAAGAAATCGATATTAGAGAAAATGTGGCCTTTTTATCTACATGCCCAAGCTTCAATCTACTAACAACTTATGCTCTTTTAAAAAGTTGATAAACTTCCTTACAGACATAAAAGTCCCCATTGTTCTGTACCTGACAGGCAGAGAAAAATAAATTAATGAATGTTAACTAAATCAATTAGCAGCCATTCATCAATCTTTTTCGGCTTATCTGTCAGGATCGGGCTGTTGCCTTTCTCTATCAGTATATGGGTGAAAGGCAGGACACACACTGGACAGGTCCCCATTCAATTGCAAGGCAAGTATTTAGAGGATTAAGCTTGGTAAAAAGCTAGAGAGAAAAAAATGGGTTTTACTCAGAATATGAAAACCCCAACTGATCCTATAGATCTAATGTGCCAGGACAGGTTATTCCAGAGCCGCCACCACAAAGGCTTGGTCGCCTTCGTTATTTTTATTTCAAGGATGAATAGTAGCAGTTGATTAGAGATTTCAATCAAAAGGTAGGGGGATAAGCGATTAAAAGCTGTAAAAACAAAACAAAAGATTTTCTAATGCTTTCTAAAACCAACTAGGAGCCAGTGCAGCGAAGCCTGGACTGGTGATATGAGGTCACACTTGCATTTCCCTGTTAGGAGACGGGCAGTTCCATTTAGTACCAACTGCAGGCAATACAAGGGTGAATAGTCCAGGCAAACATAAAGAGAACTGCACTAATCCAATCCTGTGTCAATAGAAGCATGGATTATAGTCCCCAAATCTCGATGTGACAAGTACCCGTTTATTTTTCGATAAAATTTTCAAATGGTAAAATTATTTTTCACAACTGAGTTAACCTGGCAATCTAACTTTGATATTAGAGTTCTCATAAAATCCTTTATGTTTAGTGTAAAGGGGCCCAAAAAGCCAACAGAACAATCTGTTAGATCAGATGCAAACAAAAGTTTGGGGTTCCGTAAAAGTTTAAAAAACAATCCACTAGACTTGGTTTCCAAGAATTGAAGACGTTTCGCTTCCCCTACAGGAAGCTTTCTAGATTCAAAATGTCTGGATTCGAAACGTCTTCAAACCTTGGAAACCAATTCCATTGAATTGTTTTACTGTTAAACTTTTGAAGACTGAGAATCTTCACCGCCAAAAAGTTTGGGGTCATCCAGGATTTAACATAGCTTAGAAAATCAAATGAACTAATAGGATAATTGGATTTAGATATCAGGGGTAAATAGCTCTCGAAATCATCGGTATAAATTTGAAAAAAAAAAAATTGTATATTGCAAGAAGAGAATTGGCTAAGGAATGGAGCGTTGGGGGACCCCATAAACAAGAGGGGCTGAGGGTTATGCAAATTCACCTGTGCAATCAGTGAAGTAGGACTGGAACTATGAGAGATCAGAGCTTGTAATGCCAGCCTACTGCCCCAGTAGTTGAGCTTTCTGTGATCCACACTACCAAAAGCAGCAGGGGTTCCTGAATTAACAGTTACCATTAAATCATTAAAAACTGTGCAGTGGTGTATCGGTACTATGTGGTGTAAATTCAGACTGAAACATCCTTTGAATTTAATTTCCAACTGAAAATGACTGAATCTCAATAAAATATAAAAATTCTGGATAAAAATGTCACTTTTAAAATAGACCTTAATATAAACAACACTGAGGGATGCAAAATTTTCTTTTTGATAAGAGGCTGTCAGAACATATCCAGATGGAGGGATGGTCCATCTGGATATTTGTCCAAAAGTAGCAAAACTTATCATTTTAACTGCGCAAACTTGCACTAACAAAGCAATAACCATTCACTCTATTTGCTGAGTTTTTTCACATTGGTGAGGTGTCAGCTTCAGCTGTGCTCATGGTCACTGAATTGTTCAGGTGGGACATGCATGATGCACGTGTAAATTACCCTCATTTAGTGTTGAATAAGCTAGTGGTGGTGACCCTAAGTGTTTTTAGTATCGGTAAATAGTAGCAAGAAGACTCAGTGGTAGAAAACAAGCGCACCTTTTCTGAGGCAAGCTTCATCCTGTTTCCCTCGTACAATGTTTAACAGCCCCTAAAGTGATTAAATAAAACATATTAACTAATCTACAGATTGATTGCTTTAACATCATGTAAGGACTGTATCAACACTAGTTTCTGTATGCATCATGTGTTTTACATTTCTTCTGCTTTGAAGGCATCAATGTCTACTTTGCTGACTCCCCTGGTGAGCTGTGATGTGTCTCTACTGCATAGAAATGTGGAGCTGAAAACAGAAGTACCATACGCAGGTTAACACAGTCCACTGTTGGGCTGCTATATGCTCTTCGTCTGCTATGCTCCCTTGTGTTTTGTCCTCTTCTTCTTTGCTAATGGGTTGATAGACGCATTCCTGAAACCTGCCACCTAGCATAACTTCCATGTTCTGTACCACTCAACTGGTCCCCATGAGCAAAGCTTTCATTTCCCTATGGGGACAAGGTCTGAATTTGGTGATTACATCCTCCGAAACCACCTCAGATTAAAATTTACTCTAAGGCCTTTTTGAATTCAAAGACTCCTTAATATGTGGCAGACAATTGCAGCCTTTTTTCCCCCCTTAGTTGGGAGGACAGGTCCGGTGGAACCTCCGTGGACCACCTTATCCCACGATTCATTGTAGGTGGAAGCAATATGCTGAGAGGAAAATAGGACATGGTGATAATAAGTTGTGAAATTGTAAGTAAACTTTAATATGATACAAGTATGTGAATAGGTTTGTCTTAAATGAATGAAAATAGTTAGTTTGAAGGGTTAGTAAGTCAGATATTTTACAGATAATGTTTGATTTATTAAAAAGTTTTATCTTTGACTGGGAAAATGGGTTTGGCTGACATCAACTGAATTTATTTTAACTTACCATGATTTTTTCTCAACTGGAATTGCACCTGTACTTGTCGTCTTCCACTTTATCGGTGACCGGGTCATGGGGGCAGCAGTCTCAGCAGGGACTCCCATAATTCTCTCTCCCCAGATACTTCCCACGTTGCTGGGGGAAGCTTGAGGCTCTCCAAGGCCAGCCAAGAGACATAGTTCCTCCAGTGTGTCCTGGGTCATCCCCTTGTCAGTTGGATGTGCCTGGTACATATCCCGAGGACGGCATGCAGGGGGCATCTGAAAAAGATGTCCGAGCCACCTCAGCTATGCCTCTCCTTGGTGACCGAGCTCCTCACCCTATCTCTAAGGGAGTGCCTAGCCACCTGGTGGAAAAAGCTAATTTCAGCCGCTTGTATGCGTGATCTCATTCTTTTGGTCATGATTCAGATTTCCTGCGCATAGGTGAGGGTAGGAACATAGACCGACTGGTAAATCGAGAGATTTCCCTTTTACCTCAGCTCTCTCTTCACCAGGACAGACTGAAGCAGCGCCCGCATTATAGCAGCAGCCTTACCAATTTCTCTATCAATCTCCCTCACCTTTTTCCCGTCGAGAACCATGGCCTCAAACCTGGAGGAGCTGACTCTGATGCTGGCCACTTCACACTTTGCTGCAAACTGCACTAGTTCATGCTGTGGGCTCTGGCAGGAGGGATCCAGCTGAACCCTCCTGCCAAGAACCTACATCATCTGCGAAAAGCAGTTAGTGCACTGCCACCATCAGTGTGTGAGTGTGTGTGTGAATGGGTGAATGACTGAACGTTGTGTAAAGCGCTTTGGTCAAGTCTCCTGACTTGAAAAAGCACTATATGTGTACAGGTCATATACCATTTAAGGGATATACGGAGGCTCAGACTCTGGATACCGGAGATATTTAAGTTATTTGTGATGACAGTAGTGCTGCTGGAGCTCCTAAAAAATGAAATGAGCACACACAGAACAATACTCTCAAGTTTGGCATCCATTGTTTTCCTGCTTTGTGCGTCAACTGTCATGTTTGCTTGGTTGAAGAACGAGGGAGAGCTGGTGACAATCAAAGAAGGCTGGACCTGTTTGAATTCAGAGCCAAACTCTTCCGACCTCCTTATTTTCATGGCCTACGAAGGACAGTCCAGATAGAACGGTTCCTTTGGAGGACGCAGCCGCCGAATTCGTACACAGTTAAGGTACGGGTAAGCTCCCACAATGTAGCGTAACACAAGTTGGCCTTACACTGTGCCCACAAGGTAATAAAAACATGTCCACATGCCTACAGACATAAACAGACAGAGAGACAGATAGATGTTGAGACAGAGAGAGAGAGAGAGAGAGAGAGAGAGAGAGAGAGAGAGTGCGATGCCTTTGTGCTATGGGGTTTCACAAATAACACTTTATAAAATGAAAGACTCCTTTAGAGACTGAGATTTCTCAGTTTATTCAACATGAAACACTTTAAAATGCAAATTACTTGTTAACGTAGGACTTCGTACTGGGAAAGTTTAATGGTGTGACACAAAACACAAGGCTTTTTTCCATACATCAGCATAATAGCAATCTCTGCTGCATTTACACTGACAGTTTGAAATTTCATTCCTCCCTTCTGTTTATGCAGGGCTGAGTCACTGCAGCTGCACAATCCAAATGTGGGCAGGACATTGAGAAGCAATAAACATTAGACAGAATATTGACTGGTATCAAGCACACACACATGCACATGCAAAATATTCTACAGAATTTCACACATAAAGAAAATACTCAATGGGGGAATTTTTAAAACACAGTTTCATAATCAGCGTATTAAGAGCAAAGCTCTGGAAATATCCGACATTAATCATCATTTACCTACAACACGCTAAACATTACTATTCTACTATTTACAGTTAAAGCTCTAAACTGTGATACCCTGAAATCATTATAGTGTACAGGAAGCTTTAATTACAAGAAGTTGTGGCTAAAAGTATTTAAAGCATGATGAAAAGACAACAGTACAGACTTTATTGCAGAAATTATATGGAGGATCCCATTGTTTGAATATGATGGATGCTTAAATCAAGTAACTTTGTAAACTTTGCGTATTAATTAATCAAACCTCATTTCTTGCATACATCCCAATCAATGTTGTAATGGCTGCGTAAAAAGAATATCAGACACCTCCATTATTCATTTGATTCTTCTACTTGCATGATTAAAACTGAAATTCAGAAATATCCAGAAGATATTGGAGACTTTGGGCCTCATGGAAGAAGTGTTCATACCAACAAATCGTTCTTACTAGTGATTTAGTAGGCCATGTTGCATTCACCATTTGTCTCTTATTTCAAATAATTTTTCAGGTATGAAAAAAAAATTTGATGAATTCTCCAGAATTGATGTAGGAGTCTTGCACATCAGTCAGCTGATATCCAGACCTAGGTTTTTACTAAATTACCACATTTATCTTACTTAGAAGTAATTATCCATTTGATTCGGTGACATCATTAAGCGGAATTATGCAACACTGCAATTATAAATTACATTTTTATTCCCTGATGACATTACTACCGGTACACTGCACTTGTAGCTGGCATGTCAGTATCCAGGGAACACTGGTTTAATTTGTTACTTCGTCAAACGAAAGAACAGTCAGTGAGCTCTATGTGAGATCAAGCTACTATTGAAATAACACCTGGAACAGAAAATGGATAGAAAGTTCATGTAAGAGTTGCATTCGTTTCACTTCGTCACAACTCCTTTGCTTAATTACATAAAATGTGGAATGTTTGGGTTTGGGTCTGTTGAATTAGTCAAATTAGAGTTTCACCGTTAATATTTTTATGCCTATGCATGAGAGAGATGGAGAGTTCAATGGAGGGATGAAAAATGTGGTATGGAGACGTGTAGTTCAGGGGTGTTTTTGTCTAAGGAGATTTTGCAGACTGTTGTGTCATGTTATTTTGTTGCTCCACCAGTTTTTTATCTGTTTCCATCAAATTATTTTTATTTGTATTATTCATTTTTTATTCTTGTATTTCTTTAATAGTGCAACCCTGCCATATACAGCTCTTGTATTTTATTTCCCATTGCTTGCTTTTTACTGATTAATTAATTCTGCTGCTCAGCTTTCAGGCAGCAGAACCTCGATCTCTGAACCTTGAAAGTTTTTCTTTTTGATCTTCAATACCATTTCTGAATGAACACCTTCTGACAGAATGGGAAATCACATTCTTATATGGCATTAACGGGCTAGTAACTATACAGATTTACATTTCACATGAACATGCACTCATTTACAATCAGGTGGACTGCCTCAGATTTACTGGGATCATATTTATTTATATCATATTATTTACAAAAGTTAAGCGTGTTTGTCGAATATTTCAAATTGTTCTAAAAAACTTTTCAAGCTAATTTACTCTCATTTTAAAATTCTTCAAAATAAACCTTAATTTCTAAACATAAAATCCATACCGAATTTTATATTATTGCATCGTTTTATTGTTAATAATTTTCAATGGGACAAAAAAGACAGATAAAAATTTATTTGAATCAAACAATAAATACAATAATTGCATAATAACAAAAAATCCCTAAATTGAAAGAAGAATGAACAGAGAAATGTACTGGCACTTAAAAAAAAATATGAGGATAAAACAAGTGAAGGTTTCCCGAGCAAAATCATAGTCCCAATGGTCCCGGAGACATAGGCAGGAAAGTCAATTATATTTAAAAAAAAATAATAATAATATTGCTACAATGGCCAAGTCAGTGATCAGCTGTGCAAAAGTTAAAACTCTATTCAGAGAATTAAACAGTGGATTGTACAGAAACATTAAAAAAATCTAAACAATATATTCAGCTAGAGATACATCTCCGTTTCAAGAGTAATTTGCTTTAGATTTATCTATGTAATATAATTAGATTGTAGCCAACATCCAGTGTAAACTTTATATCAATAGTCCATTATGTTTAAATAGGAAAAATAGTCCATCTTTAAATCACAGACAATAAGAAAAGACAGCTGCATAGCAGGAGAGGTGATTTTTTACATGTCATATTGAGAATTAATCTAATGCCCCTTGAAAAGATTTTCTTTTGGCATTTTAATGAAGGTACTGATGAGATTATTAGCATGCTTAATATTGGATCTGTGCCCACTTTGTCAAGGTAATGATCATTTATATAATGCAAATATGGCAGAGAAAGAAAACAAACCTCAGGTCCAGATAACCACTGGGAATAATCAAAGTCTGTTTTGAGGCAGAAAATAAGCCATCTAAACAGCATGCCTGAATCAGAATCCTGGGTGCTTATCTATGCAAGAAGAAGAAAAGAAGAGAAAAAATGAGGTATTTATCTCTGAGGGGCTGCCTGCTTTGATACGCCTTTTCAATAAATCTGTCTGCAGCCTTCAAAGAGACAATACCCTCTCTATGGAACATTTTCTGTGAGTGCAATGCTTTAAACTTTCATCCAAGCGTTGTATGAGTCAATGACTCAGGCTCTTTAATTGTTTCTCCAACCCTGACTGTAGATAGGAGAGTATCCTGAGCTATTCTCATTGTTACCCAGCTATTACAATGAGAAGATATTTTAACAGTGTTAGGAACAGGGGGGAGACAGTATAGCAAATCAATCATGTATTCATTTCCCAAAAGACATTCACTTGAGGCAGAACAAAGGAAAACAGAGCCAGTCTCAGGTTAGACACCTACTGTGATAAGGAACAGATATTCAAGGAACAGATTGGCTTTAAAGTTAGGTAATTACTTTTCAAACTGACCCATTTATCTTAATCTGAAAGGCTTCTAGATAAGACAACTACATTAGTCACCAGCATAAAGGACCCTTTGTTATTTGTGGATAATTGATGGAGCCATATGAAATTGTCGTCTTTTAAAAGAGCTGCAGAGAGATTTTAGTTACTGTTGAATAAACCAGAATATGACTTAATCCTGGTAATTAATTTTGAAAAATCTAAATCATACCTTCAGTCGACACTGACTAATAGATTGTGTTTATTTCATTTTATTTGGATGATTATGATCATGCAGAAGATTTTTTTTTAAATCCCTTCCCTCTGGATATTCGAAGGGATTTAAACAGAATTTTTAGCCCCAAAAATGAAACCTGTTGGATATTACAGTCTGTAAAAAACTGTGCTGTTTAGTAATTACACCCTGTAAAATAAAAACGTGTTGCTTAATTAAAATGTAGCCAGTGTTTGCACTTATTTTACTCATTGCAGAAAATAGAAACTGACAACTTTTCTACATCAAATGGCAGCCTTGTTGTTTCAGTCTTCAGAGAAATATTTACAGATCAGAGAACAGATTGATAAATTAGATTTGCTTTGGGGATCAAGCCTAATCATCACATCAAAGCGTTTACAATTTTGATTCACATTTTTGTTGCCTTATAATTTACAGATGGGAAAGGCTATGGTCCCCAGAGACTGAGGAAATGATAAAGAAAATGGGGGAACTGGAAAAAAAAATCGAAATCTGTTGTATCTTTTTTATTTTTTATTTTACTCAATATTCCTGTGTTGGGAAAATTCCTGCCAATATTTAAAAATAACAGCATAGTTTCTGGTGATAGGATGCTCCTAAAAGGCACTTCTTCCTCTGCGTGACTGTGGCATTTTATTTTAGAGTGTATCTTTTCTCCAAACTGGTGACTTAATCCTTTTACATTGCCTACTCACACCCTCAATGTGACACATGCATTTTAAAGATGTGAGGGGGGTAATCTGAATGATTCTACTACTCTTCATAGCTACCCTCTATTAAAGCAGCCTGTCTGGGACTGTATTGAATGTCTTCTGCTCAGTTTGTGGTGCAACAATTGATACTCAGATTGATTCGTTTCCTATTGCATTGTCCCTATACTGAAGATGCAATTCAAGCTGTCCTGGTCAATTCTATAAACTGACTCATTGAATGGGCTTTTAGAATAAATGTAAAACTGTTTACTTGTCAATATCAATAAAAGTATTATTCTATTTCCACATTGCATTGCAGCCTTTTCTGTAGTTTAAATGTCCTGTTTGTAATTCGCTGTTTAAAACCTAATGGTTGCTTGGTCAGTTGGTTTGCACAGGCATTTCAATATATTTCATTGTTTTAGCAAAAATAGGAGTAATTGTGCTTTTCTCCTTTAACACATACAGGTGTTTCTTAACAACTGGTCGACTGAGTATTAGCATGATTCAGAACATTGAGAAAACGGTTTTAATTAACAATTAGGAGATGATACCTTTTGTATTATTATTAATTATCACTTTTGGAACTAATCTAAAGATGCTTTGTTTAAAAAAGGGGGAAAAAATTACATTATATACATTTGTATAATTTCAGGGGTATTTAAAAAAAAAAACAACAGCTATCACCGTCCTTAATCCTAATGAGCACCTTTAGTATAGTATAGTATAAATATTTTTATCATGAATGTGTACTCACCAGATATACAGCAGTTAGATAACAACATCTTGACATTATGGGCCAGAATCTCTAAAGTATATTCAGGCATCTAGTTAAATAAATGCCATAAAGAATTATGGGAATTCCGAAGCAAAAAGTGGTCCATCCCTGTGTTAGTAATGAGGATATTTTACCTCCCCTTTAAATGAGTTGCACAGTAAATCACTGAGGTTTTAACTGTGCACCACATTGATTCGTTTTTCCTTCAATCAACCTCTGAATTTGCTGCTTTTATTGTTGTTTAATCTAATGCAGGAATCCAACAAGAATTGAAAATGCTGAAGGTTCTCATATAAGAGGGAGACCAGGCAAACATACCAATCAAATAGGACCCAAAGCAAATTACAAGACATGTGTATTTACAGAGGCTAATATACAAGAATAAACATTTTACACACACTGTGTAAGTATGTCTTAGAAACGATCTAGCAATAACTTTCTCTCAGTAATTTGTAAATCATTTCCTGTCGTTCTATATTTAAAACTGAGAAATGCTCGCTGAGCAGCAGTGGATAGGGATGTGATGAATATTTCACACGAGGGGAAGAATCAAATTTCTTTTGCTCTATCAAGACAAAAGTATTGATATTCAGATGCACTGTGGCTGCAGAATTTAGAATGTGCTGCTGGGTTAGATTGCCCTGATCACATTTCCAGTGATAAAATGATAGAGCAGCATTTTCAGACTGACATTTCATATCGCTATTGAGAGATAATATATTTATATTAAAAGGCTCTCAGTGCAATTGATCTTTCCTCAGGGACGTGAAAGATGAGCCTAATAAGCTTTATCGGTAGCACCTTTTTAGGGCCTGTATTGGTACTGTTCAATCTGATTACACTGCTGCAGTATAGGGCTCTAGGGGCCCTTTGAAATTATGAGAGCAAATATTCCACAACTAGGAAATTTATACTTGCTTTAGCCTGCCGTATAGTTTAAACCATTTCATCCTGCAGACAGTATGCTAGCTGTGAAAATCAGACTGCAAAGTGGGATCTGCTTTAAAAGCAGTGTGCAAGTCACAAGCCCCTTCTAAGCCCATCTTTCCCTGTCATAAAGAGCCACAGGGAAAAACCATCAGGCTTCACCTTGATCTTTGCCAGGACTATCAGCTTTGATATCATTATCAGCAGCAAATGAGTAAAGTATTGTCATTCAAAATGCACACTGGGCTCTGTGGCATGTTAATAAATATACACGGCTAGGAGCTGAAACAGCACTGACAGGAGGAGACAAACTACAAATCCTTCCTGCTTGTTTATTAGTCGTTTTGGCAAAAACTTAATCCTTTGAACATCTGAACACAAAGTCTGGACTGTCTGACGTTTCCAGCAGACTACTTCAAGAACTGTCACACTTGTTGATGAAACAAAAGTAATAAAAAAAAAAACTATTGCAGCTGCAATATACATGGCATGCAGAGGGTTTAATTTCAAACTGTATCAAGAACCAGTTTATATAAGAGAAGGAATACATTGTTTTGTAGCAAGTTGGCTCTACCTGATATTAGTTCAGCTTGTCTGTACCAACAGCAAGAATACTCAGGTCTAAAGAGTAGCTATGTTTATTTGGACATAATTGGATTGAAGGCCTGAACAGATAAAAAATTTTCAATGTAAACATGTCAGACTGAAGATTTTAATCCAAAGCGGTCTGATCGGAAAGAAATTTAATTCCTGAAAGAGAGAGATTGGTTTTTGCCAGCTGCAGAATTCTGCTCCTTGGTGGAGGAGATGGCACCAAATGTAATGAGTGGATGAACAAGCCATTCTGCCCTCTACCCTTGTAGCATAGCATTGGTGTCAGGTACCGCTGAACCCTTAAATAAAATTACCACCATAAACAAAGATATGGCTACAAAGATGTGAACAAAGGTACATAATGGAAAAAAAGTACATCAACAACCAAAAAGAGCAGCTAAAGTTGACAATGAGAAGACAAGTATTATTATTTTTTTTATTTTTATTTTTTTACAAAATAGGTAGTTTCTTATTATTAGTTATTCTTGTTTCTGGAAAATTACACAGTTCCATGGATGCCTAAGTGATTTAATGTGATCGAAAGTTTGGTACATGTATACATACTGTAGATCATAAACACATCTTTCTATTTGGTCTCTATATAAGCAGATCTTTTGAGTTTCCAGTCAGCCAAAGCTGGGATCGGATCTGGAAAATCTGCGCAGATAAATGTAGATAGTGTCACTCTATTAAACTAAATATTTTGTTAAAGGGATAAACATTAATAATGATTAGACAAATTACTATTATTTTACATTGAAAAAGATCATACAATGCTAATCCTTTTTGCTTTTTCAAAGAATGGTTTTCTAAAATGGTCTGATTGTATTGTCTCTGTAAAGTACCTTGAGATGACACGTTTTGAAGTGAATTATCCTGCAGCTTATTGGCTAAACTCATGGACACACTGGTTTGTACACAACTAAGGAATTTCACTTCAGTTTCATAAGATCACAGGGTCAAGACGCAAAATATAAAACAAATTTTAAAATGTAAAAATCCAAAAATTGTAGAGTTATATATTTATAAATCTAATGTAAAGAGTTGACACTAGAATAAAAATTACAGAATGATTGCCATCATTTTAGCAACTTTTGCCTTTCAATTAAGTGTAAGTGTGCAACCCAGATTACATTAATGCTTTTTATTGTCTAAAATCAGATAAACTGTAAAAAGTGCTGCCTATTTGCAAAACGGCTGACTCTAAACCTAGTTCAAATTTGGGAAGAATAAAGGTTAACTAAACTGAACCTTTAAGTACTAATAGGAAAGTTTCTATCTTACATTTCTGCTCATAAAGTGAATAGGGGATTGATCCAAGGAGAAGGAGATGAAGAAAATGTTGTCTAAGTTGGCTGGAGATATTACAAATTGGCACCTTCCCTGGGAATTTAACATTCTCTGTTGCACTTTTAGCTCACACAGAGAAAAATATATATCTAAAGTTTATTGGCTCCCCTTAACCATGCAAGAGGAATGTTTAAGAAAGCAGTTATTAATTAAATGTGTCCCGCAGACATTGCCAGACTTTCTGTATAGAGAGATGACATATAAAAAAATTACACCTGCAGTAAAATGAACTATTCTCACCTGATAAACTTCATAGTTACCAACAGCTGAAGTGGAAGCTGAAGTACTCTTGTGGCCTGGCTTGCTCCCTGCTCAATCTGTCACCCACAGCATCAACAGTCCTCATATTTTGTGATTGTCTCCCGTTTTTAAATATAAAATATAATTTGCGTAAAACTGTTTCATGAAAAGAGACTATTTTATAACATTTTCCAAATGATGATTTCAGCTCCTTTGTACTACTAAATGTAATAGCAGGATAGAAAAATAATATTTTGGAAGAGACAAGAAGCACCACGGAAAAATGCAGAGGTGGGTAGTAACTTTTGACACATACTCAGCCACACTTAATTCAGTAATATTTTTTTTTTTTTTTTTTTTTGGGGGGGGGATCTCTTTAGGACCAGTTTTACTTTAATGTACTTTTTATTTTATTTAGGTCATATTTCTGTCAGGTCAAAGGTAACTTGATGTATTGGGAGTTCAGGTGAAACTACAGCTAACAGTAGAAATTATAGCTAGAAGTTATTTATCCTTCCCTGACTTATATGCATTACCCACTTCAAGGATAAACCTTTTAAATTTATGTTGGAGGTTTTAATTATGAAATATTTATTTCACTTGAGTGTGTTTTTTTTTTTTGTCTTTTTATTATATACTTTGGCATTCCAGAAATGTATCATTGTCTGATTACGTAATTTTTTGTACATTATATCCCAATGTCAGCACTTATGTAGCAATTTTACCAAGTAGAAATTCTCTCACTTTAGTCATTTCTTGGATACTCCTTTGTAATTTTACTACAGTAAAAAGAACTTAAAGTAGTACTACTCTTACTTATGTTTGGGGTACTTTACTCCTCTTCTTTTTTGTTTCTGTGTCTCTGTTGCTAAAGTTCTGTTGGGCTCATTTTGTCTCAGTTTAAACTGCAAAAATACAAAAAGAGGAGAAGACCTTAGTCCTTAAATTTAAAGACCAGTTTTATTAATAAACAAGGTAGAATCATCAGCATTGTTTTTGTGTATGAAAGATTAATTTGCAGGCTGAGTGTAGAGGGATGAACATCTGCTGACTATAGCTGAGAGGGACAGCTGCGTGAGGAGGACAGGAAATGCTTCGAAACAGGGAAAACAGTGTAAGACAGCACGAGTAGAGTAGCAATGATGCATATTTTCACATTAAAGTCTAAAATTTCCATTTAAAATTTTCAATTATTCTTATTTTTTTTCCTTAAAGCATTACAAGAAGAGTCTTTACTAATATAATTAGTTGGTTCAACTTTATATAGTGCATGTTTATTGAGATAAAGTGTGAAAGGTGTTCAGTCTACAACTCCATTAAACCAGGCTAAGAAAACTTGGTCCTAGAGGTGAATAAAGATGCCCTAATAAGGACCCCAGATAAACTACTGCCTAAACCTAAAACCTAACTCAAAACAATTAAAAGTTGTTCATTTATTTTGACATGCCAAGTATTTTTTAAGTTTTGCTAAAACTAATAAAAAAATATTTTTTCAATGTTGTGTTGTAAGAATGTATTCTAAAAATATCTAAATGAAATACATTTTTACCTTTTCGCAATTCCTGTGTATTTTAGAACCCAATGTTGCTACTGAGCATCCTCGGTGATCCTGCAATTCAAAACTTTAAAAGGAATACCGACTATTTTCTTCTGTCTTGGAGACAAATAATTACAAAAATAATCCATAAGATGGGACCGGTACCATTATATCTTCTCTTCAAAACATAAAAAAAACACCTGGGAATTTAATTCCTGATTGAGAAAGAAAAGTTTTCTCAACTTTTAATGTGTGAAACTTTAAATTTTTATTAACTTACAATCTGATAATATAGTTATTAATTAACTGATTCTTACGTTATTGAAATTTATCTAATTTTTCAGGAAATAAGAAAACTTACACCAACAGGGCCTTGCAGACACTATGCTAGCTGTGAAAAGTGGACATTTTAAAAGGTACTTAAGACAGGATTTTTTTTTTTATAGAAATTTTCTAACTTTGGGACAATATGGTCTGATAAAGAGTATGTTTATTTACATGTTTAAGACAGAAGGATTTGACATTTAAATGTGATTTCCCTATGACTTTAGGCAGATTCCTAGAACCATTCCTAGAAAGATTCCCAGAACTATTCCTAGAACCATTCATGAAACATTCCTAGAACCATTCCTAGAAACATTCCAAGAACTAGTCCTAGAACCATTCCTAGAAACATTCCCAGAACTATTCCTAGAACCATTTATGAAACATTCCTAGAACGATTCCTAGAAATATTCATAGAACTATTCCTAGAAACATTACTAGAACTATTTCTAGAACCATTTCTAGAACCATTCATGAAACATTCCTAGAACCATTGCTAGAACCTTTCCTAGAACTATTCTTAGAAACATCACTAGAAACATTCATAGCACTATTCCTAGAACCATTCATGGAACTATTCCAAGAACTATTCCTAGAACCATTACTAGAAACATTCATAGCACTCTTCCTAGAACCATTCCTGGAAATATTGCTAGAAAAATTCCTAGAACCATTCCTAGAAAGATTCCTAGAAATAATCCTAAAAATGTTCCTAGAACTATTCCAATAACCATTCCTAGAAACATTCATAGAACTATGCATAGAACCATTCCTAGAATCATTCTTGGAACTATCCCTAGAACCATTCCTAGAAAGATTCCTAGAACAATTCCTAGAAAGATTCCTAGAAACATTCCTAGAACTATTCCTAGAAATATTCCTAGAAAAATTCCTAGAACTATTCCTAGAACCATTCATGGAACTATTCCTAGAACCATTCCTAGAAAGATTGCTAGAACCATTCCTAGAAAGATTCCTAGAAATGTTCCTAAAACTATTCCAAAAACTATTCCTAGAACCATTCATGGAACTACTCCATGAACTATCCCTAGAACTATTCCTACAACCATTACTAGAACCATTTCTAGAACTATTCCTAGAACCATACATGGAACTATTCCTGGAACCATTACAAGAACTATTCCTAGAATTTTTCCTAGAACCATTCCTAGAAAGATTCCTAGAACCATTCCTAGAAAGATTCTTAGAACCATTCCTAGAAAGATTCCTAGAACCATTCCTAGAAAGATTCATAGCACTCTTTCTAGAATCATTCATGGAACTATCCCTAGAAAGATTCTTAGAAATGTTCCTACAACTATTCCAAGAACTATTCCTAGAACCATTCATGGAACTATTCCATGAACTATTCCTAGAACTATTCCTAGAAC